>NC_056566.1:15767968-15808372 GCF_013358625.1 Macadamia integrifolia
AAAAAACCAAAGAACGTTGAACTAATTAGTCTTTGTTGAACGAAAAATGTAAAAACATAAACTCTTCATGCTCTTCCAACTCTATTGAACTATGCCACCTGATAACTGGTCGTTCTACAGATACAAAGCAGATTTACATGATGAAAAACCAAGAAAAAGGGTAAATTGAGGGAAAGAACATTTAAAAAAGAAAAAAGAAAAGAGCTAAAGTAAAAATACCCAAACCCCGAGAGAAATACTGTTAGGAGAGCTACCCACCACCTATAAAACCAAACCCATCAAATCCTAAAGCCACCGGAAGAGGTCATAACGGTAAAAAACAAAATGGCAGAGAAGAAAGACTCAAATATTCAGAGATCCTGAGATGAAATTGAACCTGCCTCCCTATAACTAGGAAAAATCTAAGGAGGAATTTCCATCTCTCATCTACATTTTATTGTCTTCTAGTAGGCCAGATCAACTTGGGGATCCTAATCTTGGGATGTCGGGCAGTGTTTGCTTCTGAATGCTAAATCTAGGTCAGCAAAACTTCTTACCCACTCTCGTAAGCAACCCCAGAAACTACAGACCACTTTGGTGAGAGAATTAATTCCATGGATAACTAGCATCCATTTGCCACCCCATTAGCTACAACCCTTTTCTCTGTCACAGCTGATTTAGCACCCTTTGGGGCATCTCCAGCTCCGGCAACTGACTCATTCTCTTCAGATATCTTGTGTTCACCATTTGACTGAATAACTGCTGAAGCAGCCCCCACCACCGGCTCCTTAGGCATAGCTGAGACCACCTCCAAAGATTTTTGTAGTCTAGGTTTTCCATTAGCCATTTCTTTATCTTTTTCATCACAGAGAGAAATATGAGTGGACTTCCCATCCCAAACCTACACATCAGCAGTGCAAATCAGTTGATCAGAACTACTCTACACAATAAGAGATTTGGAAAGCCAAACAAATGCAGCTACTTTGATGTGTAGAATATCTAAAACGAGGGCAAAATATGTTTTACCTGTTTCTGAAACTGCTGTTGCTTAGCCCTTTTTTCCTGCATTGTCTTTTGCCGAGCCTCATAGAACCCAAAATCATCCAGGATGCAAGTCTTGCTAGAATGATCCTTGAATATTTTGAGCATTTGAAGCCCCTGCTCGAACTTGACCTGCAACCACCACTAACCTTGTTAATGAAACCAAATGAATAGAATAAAATTGCACCAAAAATGATTCAACAGGTACCCCACCTCCTGAGTGTCCCTACTGTTAGTGACAGGCTTGTTCTCATTGTTTTCGAGGGTGATGTGCTTCAACAATCCATTGGGTACATCCTTTACAATATGCCACTTCACAGGGAAACAACCATTCCACTTGTCTTGTTGCCAGTGCTCCACATTCTTGTTGAAATCAACTGGACCTACCATCTCTGCAAGTCCAACGAACTGTCCACTGGTATTGACCTGATAAAAAATTAAAATGGCCTTGTAACCATGCTAATCTGTAACAGGGGAAGTTAAAGGCCCATTAACAGGATTATCTCTTACCGAGAAGAACAAGAATAACGGACAGCCACCAGACTTCTCCTGTGCCTCCTGGTATCCAGCATCCAACTTCTTGTTGCCATTGGGTGTGCTAGCCCACACACCATACTTTATGCTCTTGTGTACATCATCCTCGCTATATGATTTAATAATAAAGAACTTTGCATTTGAATGCTTCTCCGGGAAGTCTGCCCGATTGTACTGTTCGCCATCTGCAATCAAACTGGAATTTTCCTTGTCCTTCTCAATATCAGTCACATTTGAGGGGAGGTTTTGTCCCTTAACTGCTAATGTGATAGGTACAAACCCTTTCTGATTCTTAAAGCTTTTGGCTCTTGGTCCCCTGTTCAATTCATTCAAACCATCCATGTTCTCATTTCCATAGCCAAAGAAACCATTTCCACGCCCTCTGTTTTTGTACTTGCTATCAACAGCCAACCACCCACGCCCATTTGCCCTGGAGTCATAACCATTTGATCCAAAACCTGGACCACCTCTAACAGTATTACTTCCATACATCCTGTTGTTTGGGTACATCCTATTCATGAATCCAGGAGCAGGGTTCATGCCAGATGTGGGTCTCGGGTGGTGCAAACCCTGCAAATAGATTTAGTTAGAAAAGAGTAATAATTACAGACGGTGCAAGTCTGATGAATTCAGCAATTAAACAAACAAAACAAACAATAGATAGAAGAAGTATTACACAAACAATAAATCTTAGACTTTGTTCTCAAATTAAATAAGAAACATAAACTTACCATAAGATGAGGAACAGGGCGAAGATTCAAATTCCTCCCAGAAGGACCATTACTGATATGCGATACAGTTGAAGAAACAGAACTGCTTGTAACAGGTCTAGGTTGCCCATCCGAAAAAATTGGGCTATCCAACCATGGAGCAGCTGATCGCATACCATCGAAACCAAATCTAGGGTCCTGATAACCAGAAGCAGGGATGCCACCTGGCAAGACACCTCTCAAATATGACCCATTGGAATTCAAAGACGAATTTTGGTAGCTGGGTCTTAATGGCCCAGATGTATTATTTCCATCTACATTCCCATTTGCAATTCCATTACTATTTCCTTTGGCTGTTTCTACTGGCAAAGGCACCTGCTCAGAAGCAACAGACGTGGAAACATCCCCTCGAGGAACAGTGGGCTGGTTAGGAGTGTAAGGCCCACTAGGGGGGGTTGGTGGCTGATAATAAGGGGCAGGATACTGGTAGTGTTGGGGTCCATACAGCTGACCATCATGTCCCATTGTAGGCACCGGAGAACCTGCAGGGGAGTATGGTCCATAAGGTGCATATCCATAACCATGGTGATACATGAGTGATCCATTTTCCCCATAAACTCCCTGTCAACAAACAATTCAAGTTGAACATCAAAACAAACTCTTAAGAATTGCAAGTAATATCAGTAATGGGGACAAGAGATAGAAAACAGAATGTTTAAACATGCCTACAATCAAAAGCACACATCTCCGACAAAAGTAATTATATGAGCAAGCAAAATAACTCACAGGGGACATCTCCACTCCATCTGGATTTACATATCTAGAGTAGTCATCCCACTCGTTAATAGGTCCATCATAACCTGTAATTTTGAATTTATGAATGGTTACAACAGTACAAAAAAAGGACAATTTATCAACAAATCACTAGGAACATTTTTAAATAAACTGTGACTATTTGCATCAGCAAACCAATTGTTACTGTGTAGCAAAATCCTTGCACAGAGAGAATCCCATATAAGTAAAAGCATTGAGCAAAAGATCAACTTACCCCCATAATAATATGCAGTAGATGGATATCCATTAGGAAGATAGCACATTGTTGGATCCACGAAGTCCTGAAGTAGAGGAGTTATAGACCTCTCTAATGGAATTTGACCATTTGGCACATCAGCAGCATCAACTGATCCAAATGGTATAGCAGAAGCCTGTGTATGGTAAAGATAAAGAACATCATAACAGAGACACTGAGGTTAAAATTCCAATAAAGACAAGGAGTCGAACCAAAGCAGTAATTTTCATTCAAAGCTAGAGTACGTTTCAATGTCGCAAATTACCTTCTTGGTGGCCTCAGGAACTTCAAGAGTCTTGGGCTGAGAATCTAATGACAATTTCTGCAGTAAATCCGCAGCTTCTGTGGTAGGAAGAGTTAAGGAACAGTCTAGGTTTGCGCAACATCAGTCAGCTACTAAAAACATTACTTTCTTTAGAGAACAAAACAAGGGGGTAAAAAAGAAAGATAAGTAAACTAATACATCTTTCAATTGTCTCAAACAGATAAATTCCATTAAGGTATTAACATAACATACAAAGCCCTTCCCGAAAAAAAAATTAATAATAATAATAATAATAATAATAATAATAACAAAACTTGGTTGACACTCAAATTCCAATAGCCAAAATAATAGGTACCGCAAAAATTCTACCCTATACACCTTTATAAACAAAAAAATTTATTGGTTTATTGCTGTGAAAGAAAGAAAAAAATACCGTATGCAAAATTCGAACGAATCACCAAAATCAAAAACATAGATCTCCAGAAACAGCGCCGCAAGCTAAAACCTCGCCAAGCATAATTAATAGCAGAGACCCAAATAGATAAGCCCTTTCAATAACTAAAGACCCCTCCCATGTCAAATTTCCAAATGGCTCACCCTAAATAAATCTCACCAAGCCATCTCCTCATGAAAAAAGAAACCAAATACAACATGACGAAACCCAAGAAGAGAAGTGAAAAAAGGGGGGAAAAAACACATATCCATAGTTTCCAGATCCACAAGAAACCCCTAAACAAAACCCATCAATCTAATCACACACCAGCAGAAACCAGACGGCAAAGAGAGAAAAATCAAATCCGATGCGTCAATATCGTACAAAAAATAAGATCCCAAGGAGAAATGGTAGGAAAAAAAAAAAAAGCTAACCCAAATAACAATGAACAAATTAGACACAAGATCTATAATGAAGGATACGATCTGCAGGTGGGGCAGCAGCTGCCATGATCCGACCTTCGGAGGAGATAAGCAAGGAAGGGGAGTACTCCTGCTCCCTAAAACGTTAAAGAGGGGGATAAGGCGCGGGGGTTCTGGAGGAGAGAGAAAAACCCTAGGGTATAGAAAGAGGGGAGAAAGGAAGGCGCGGGGGGACTTGGGGGGTCAGCCGCCAAGGGTTTGGGTTTGGGGAAGGAGAGGGTTTTTTGATCAATGAAAAAGCGATGATTCAAATAGCACCACCAATCCGCCCTTCAAAACCGGATATTTCTTTCTCTCTCTCTCTCTCTTTTCTTTTTTCCTGTTGAAACTCTTTCCTTTCCCTTTTTTTATACTTTTCCTTAATTTCTTCCTTTCGCACTTCCGCTTGAAATCTAAAAAGTACTGTTCACAGTTCACGTGAGAGAGAGAGAGAGAAACCCTAATCATCAAAGGACCAATCTATCCCGTGCCTCAAGGAGTGTTTAGGGCCCTCTACGTTGTTGGGCTGTGGGCCTGTGGCTGGCCACATGAAGTCGCTCAAGGATATGGGTTGGGATCCGGATCCTCTCCCATGCTGGAGGGATGCAGTGAGCATATCACGGGCATAGTTAACAAATTTGGATTCGGGAATTATTCGGATGGAGAATTATTCAGAATAATTCGGATGATTAATTGAAGGATTCGGTCAAAAAAGCAGTCAAAAAAGCTTATTGGGTTTTTTTTTTTTTTAAATTGTTTTTTATTGTTTTTTTTTTAATAATGTTTAAATAAACCGAATAATTCGGTTTAATTCGGATTCGGTCCGAATTATTCGCGATTTATATTCAGTTTTGAAAAAGTCACGAATTTTAAAGAATTTTATTTTTAATTTGGATTCGGTCTGAATTTTTGATAAAATTCGGAAAAATTCGGTTCGGCCGAATAATTCGCGAATTATTCGGCCGAATTGATAACTCTGATCACGGGTGAGAGTAGTGGATGATTTTTATGTGTTGGAGAGGCCTATTTCGTCAAGACGATAAAAACCGTTTGATTTATGACAATGGCTCTCTCTTATTTCTCCCAACCCCCCTTCTCCCTTAAGGTCATTGTAAGGCCAACCTGAGCAAGACATTGGTATCAGCATCGATTGATATTGGTATTGATTTGGATTGGCCGGTGTCAGATTGAACCATTTTTTACCCCTCAAAATATCAATGTCTTTATTTTTTTTTTTCCATTTTACCCTCTTCTATACCAATGCCATCAGTATCGTATTAATATCATATTGGTATTAGATATTGATGATATCAATACATATCAGCCAAACGACTGACACAATATTAATACCTTGAACCATCAATTTTAGATAAATGATACGGTTGAAAAATGCAATATAAAGTGTTGCGAGTCTTGGGACTCATTGTTGTAACCATCATATTTGTGCAAGAGATCGCACTTTGGGCAACATTGCATCATGTTCTCTATATTAGATCGGTTGTAAGGAAATTTTGTAATTTCGTTTTTTTCCTCGTCATATGTTAGATCAATTGTATATGTGGGGCCATCCAATGTGGTAGATCCTGGCTAAACATCAAGGTTGTAAAACTCTACTTCTATTCTACCCAAAAAAAAATTCCAATTCTGTTCTTCACCCCTGTTTGTTCTGTTGTAAAAATTTTCTCCACGTAAAATTTTCATATATATATATATTTTAAGTTTCACAATAGAAAACCTTGTCAACATAATATTTTTATTTTCTGGCATTTTACATGGAAACATTGGAAGATTTGGAGGCGAATTCATTGCAACTGTAATTATGTAACTAAAAGGCTAGTATAAGTTCCCCACATCATCATCTCCACTCACCATGTTTCAAGCTTTTAGCCCAAATGCTAATAAGGTGGTTCCTCCCCTCTCATTCCTTGTTATTGTTATACCCGTGTCTTAAAATTTCTATTTTAATTGTACAAATGAGGCATCGAAGGATACCAATACTGATGAATACTAGCAGCCGTATTTTGCTAGGAAGGGAAGGACGACTCCATTTGCACTTGCTCCTCATGCCTTAAAAATTGAAAGGGGTTCCGGGTGCAAAAGAAAATGTTAGTTAAGCTCTTACACTTCACGGGAAAATCCCCGAACCTTAAAAGTGAAAATTCCAATCAAAATCGGGTTATGTGGCCGTGGGACCCAAACCTTCGTACTTGTGCACCTCAAACCACCTCCATTGGTTGGTACCACTTATTGGGTAATGGATTAATGTATCAGGTCATCCCAAAGTGGGTCCTTTAATGCCAAATAACAAGTTAACCCGGTAATGGGTGAAAAGCCATTTTTTCTCCCAAACAGGCCTTAGTTAATTAAGTAACTATAAATAGCTTATTACCATTCATTCTCCACCTACCAAAGTAAAAGTAAGGGAAAGGAGAAAGAAAAAGAAGAAGAAGGAGAAGGAGAGCAAGGAAGGAAGATGAAGGGAGGAGCAAGGGTTTCCTACCAACTAAGGTATATTCCACTCACTCTCTCTGTCTCTCTCTCTCTTTTGAGCTAAGAGAGATCGCCCCAACTGAATCCCACATCTCCACTCTCTATACTTACAAATAAGAAAGGGGATTTGGTGTGGGAAACTTACCCTAGCAAAATTGTGGGTTTATTTCAAGTTTATAAACCCTCATTTAGGAAATCCCAATTTGAGCAACACAAAATCTATAAATGGGAAAAATTACTAAAACCCACTTTCCCACCTGTTAAAACTACAAATTAAGAAAGTGATTTAGTGTAAGAGATCTATCTTAGCAAGATTGATAGATCAATTTGAATCCATGAACCCTCCCTAGTAAAATCCCAAAATTTGGGTAACTAAACCATATAAATAGTAGGTTTTGCCCAAACCCTCTATACCCCACCAATTAAACTCGAAATTGGGTTAGAAAAAATGAAATTAAATACATATATAGTGGATTGGGGTGACCACATAAGCCATTGGTGGTCACCACCTACACCCTCAACTTAAATTCGCTAATTTAACTTAATCACGACTGGAAACTTTGGAGAAGCTTGGTGCATTGTGTAAATCTATCTTAACTAACCCATTGAATACACTTAATTTAAGTTAATTGAGATGGGTAAACATCCACAGCGTATAAATCCGCCCTATAATTATAAAACCTTTAATATGAGAACAATTCCAATAAAAGAGAAATAAGAAATTAAGCTAGAACATATGCCTGGGGTCTCATTTCTTTACGGTTGATTTATTTTCTTAAAAAAAAATCTTATGTATCTTAGGAGTAGAACCAAGAGGTGACGAGACAACGCGACGCGAGGCCATCGGTTATCCATCATCACCTATGACTCAAGGTGAGGGGATTTTATGCTATTTTATGGAATGTTTATAACGTGTCAATCATACGTGCATTCATGACAGTTGCATGTTAAAATTGTTTCCTAATTAAATATAAAATTGGGAATGTTGATGATATTGTTATTTATAACTTGATGTTTGCATATTATAAACTTGTTCTATTTGGTGAATGTGATATTGCATAATGGTATGATGGTGTGTGTATATGTATGATTATAATATGGAATGTGGCATGTTATAATGCATGAGGCTAGGAAAATAACCCGAGTGCTACAGCCCCTTGCCAATAGGATTTTAGTTATTAGCTATCCTACAGCTCGGGCAACTGAAGGGGTTCTCTGGACTGGACCGGGGCTATAGGGTGGGATTATTGATAAGGGGTTTGCCATGATCGAAGGGGTTCTTCGGACCGACACATGCAGGCTCCTGTCTCACAACTATGTTATAGTAGCGCCAACACCAATATGGACTTATAATGTGTTAGGCTAGGAAAATAACTTGGGTGCTACAGCCATTGCCAATAGGGGTTTATGTATTAGCTAACCCACAACACAACATAGAGACCTGAAGGGGTTCTCCGGACTAGAACCGCGACTGTCCTACAACAGGGATGACTAGAAGGAGTTCTCTGGACTGGGACCGTGGCAGTAGGGTGAGATTATTCACTAGGGGTTTGCGGATAGCTGAAGGGGTTCTCCAGACTAGAATTTGTAGACTCCTGACTCGCAACTAGCGTATATCGCTGAAAGACTGAAGGGGTTCTCTGGACTAGTGAACCAGGGATATCCCCTATGTTGCAATAACACTAATACCCATTTTGAACTTAAAGATTGTTGCTTAGGATTGTTTGTTAATAACCGGATCATGTCATTGCATTCATCTAATTTCATTAATATATTTGTGGTTGAGCATTCATACTTGTCTCTATTATTATGGAATATTGTGATTGTTTGTGTGTGTGTGCACCCCTCACTGGGCTTCATGGAAGTTCACCTCTGTTGTTGCCCCCTTTTTAGATGTGGATTCAGGAAAACCTTCAGAGACTGTGGTTGAGGAGCCGACCCTCTATGGAGGTGACCTCTGGGACGAGGAGCTGATCATGCACGAGGATGGTTGTGTATGCAATGATTGTGCTTTCGGAGCACGCTGAGGATGAGAGTATTATCCTTCTTTTTAATTATTTTGTTTACACATCAGATGTAGCCCTAAGGGCATAATTGTAATTTAAATTACGTTGCGAAAATATTTTGGTAACTATGGTAAATATTATTAGACTTACCAATTATGTATATTTGACTCTTATTATTATCTTGTGATCATATAATCATTTCATAATTTTATGCACTTAAAGTACTGCATGGTAGATCCTAGATGAATTGTGGATACATGTGCATGTCAATGTCACCAGCCTTCATATGAATAGAGGCGAGGTGTGATAGTTATTAAGCAAATAATAAAAGAAATTCCAGTGATCAATTGTGATAAGGGGATGATGTATCACATTTCCCTGCCTGATTTAAGAGTTTTGAGTGTCCTACGTGATACACAATTTATTTGTTAAAAATGGAGGTAGGCCTGAGTCGCTAGCCCTCTGTAAAAACAGCTATATGGGCTTCAAAAAGTATATTATAATACGATTAAGACAAGCCCTCCCCAACTCACAGTAAGCCCACGAGATTCCCGATGGGACCACTACCAAGGGCCATAAGAGTGAGAAAATGAGAGTTTTGTGGGCCCCTGCTACGAAGTGTGTGATATTATCATTGCTAGATATAGGTAGAGACTTATAATACGACTTGAACCTTTGAACCTTAGACCTCTTATTATCATCAGTCCTAGATTTAATCCTCCAGATTAAGAATCCTAGAACTGAGGCTATGTTTAGTTCAGATTTTAATTATAGAATGATGGGACTCCAGTTAACTCTCGAATAAGAAATTCAAGTTTAATTTTGAGAACCAAACCAAAAAAAGAAGTGATGGATCTTTGCATGGCTCAATGTCTACACCATGAGGCAGCGGAAGGCACAATTACTAGCTATCACTCCACAGTCAGCTCCAACCTGTAATGAACAATCCATCGAAAACAAAATTTTCAAAAATCTCACTTATAATCATACCTAGTTATAAATAATAAAGAATCGAAAGAACTGTACAAAAACAAAATTGAAAAAAATAGGTAGTTGAATTTCATAGATTTTAAACAATAGTCGGACAACTTCCCTACGAATTGTCCTTCATGCTTGGCCTAGAAAATTGTTTGATTGAAGAGGTTTGGGATGACATCGAGCACTAAAAGAACCGCCAATGACTGACCATGAGGGAAAATATGAGTATTGAAAAAAAAAAATAATGAATTAAAATTGAATAAGTTATATTTATTCATAGAGGCAATTTTCCTTCACCCACACTTCACCCTTGACTAAGGAATTAGGATGGTGTGCAGAGGGTATCGAAAAAACAGTAGAGGTATTATCAACTTCGTACATAATGGGCAGAGCATTTATGACCCTAGATGGGTGTATTTTTCCTTTATTCAAAAGATAAAAAGGGTTGGGGAGGTAGGTGGAATCCATTGTATGGTAACAAGTATTTTAATTGCCTTATTCCTCCTAATGTAAATTTAGTCTTCAAAATTGGATATATGTTATCTATATCATCATCTAATTATAAGTTTATCTTCAACCTATTTGAGCATTGGCACATGTTAAGAGAATACTTTAAAATATAGTATTTGATTTTTCTTTTGTTTCTAGAAGTTATTCATAAACAAATATATTTAAAAAAAAAAAAAAATGAACACCTTGTCAAATGATATGGCAATTCCAAGTAATAGAGGACATTGCCAAATAATTTCAGTGTAAAATGAACAAAGAATGAAGCTAAAATCTGAAAGATGTCATTTTATTGGAGATGAGCCAACACCAATTTACTGATACCATGCTATTAGATGGAATTCGGATCATATATAATGGCTGATCCATGTCTGGATCAGCAGAAATCATGAATATAGTGATTGAGTGTGTGTGTGTGTGTGTGCACGCACGTGTGTGGCCTCAAACTACAAGGGAAGAAGGAAGAAGAAAATTAGGATTAGAGAAAAAGATAAATAGAGGCTTCATGTCGAACACCTGTATCAAAGATCCCAACAACAACATCACCTCGATAGAAGTTTGTATAAAGTTGAAACTCATTTGGATAAAATCAGGTGAAGATCATGGTTCACAATTTTTATGATGTGATATAATTAGGATCATATTTTTTCTAGATTAGTACAACAAGATGACTCTTAATAACTTGAGATCACACACATATATAAAAATAGGGTAAAAAAACTTTACCCGCTTGCGTGGCTTCCAATTGACCAATATGCAGATCAATGGAAGGCTACATAAAGACATCTTCACATGGATTGGATAGCTTTTTTTTTCATAATATTATTCATAAATGATTTTTTTTTTCAAGTAAACTAAGAGTCAAAGATATCCTTTTTATTTTGATAAATTAAGAAAAATCATTGCAAATGATTTCTCAATATTGACTCAATTGGGTGAATGGGCCAACAACGGTAGAGGAAAGATTCTTAACATATTTCGCCTCAACCAAAGGAAGTATTGGTGGATGTAATTAGGAGGGGATTTACCTGTTAGTCTCAACAGGTATAGATCCAAAAGTAGGTATAAAAATTGTGAATCAGATACTTGTTTAATATTTATATAAATAGTATTAAAGTTTCATAAAGCTTAAAAAGCATTTAATGAATAACAGAGTTTAGTCTTTTTTTTTTTTCCCACTTTAGGGACTTATAGTTAAAGTTATTACCATTGGCTCCTAAGATTTGAATAGTGTGGTGGATATTGTGTTTCTATATTAGCTATTACCATTTCCTCCATCAAATGAAGTAGCCAATCTATTATGTGGCACCGAGTCACCGACCCAGTATATCAATATCTAAACCAATACCTTGAACCATGCTCGTAATGGGGTTTAGAGTAAAATTAACTAAATTTCATGGTAGGTAAGGTGGTTATGAGGTTCTCTCTTGCTTAAGTTACAGAAAATTTTTTGTTTTTCTTTAAGTGAACCTTAAGCAACAAAACCAGTGATGAGACATTGAGACGAGGAGGAATGGGTTTGGCGCACGCTACAAAAGGAGAAAGTCGGAGAAGGATTGGAGGGATTAAATTGCGCCACTTTTGCCCCCAACTCCTCCTTTCTATACCCTTTAAGAAACCCGAACAAAAAAACGAAGAGGAGAAGAAGGGCACAGTGGCACACAAGAGAATTTGAATCAAAACAAGAAGGACGGAGGCCAAACGGGCCCCCAACTCTGCATTTCCGGCTGAGCCAAGAAGGCACCACCTCAACACGGACTCATCATTGTTACCAAGAAATTTTCATCACCCCACATTCCACTCCCACTGCACACCATGCAGTTCTCCACTCTCTCTCTTTCTCTCTCTTTCAACTATGAAAGACTCCTCCTATTCACACCAACAGATTTTTTTTCTTTCTGGGTTTAATGAGCCTTTCTTAAGAACTGAAACTATATAAATTGAATCATTGATCAAAACAACACAAGGCAAAGCATACGATAATCGTTTTGTCTCTCTAATCTCTATCTCAAGAATCCAATTCATATTCAAATATTTTCCTTTAATTTTCGTTTTCCTTCTTTTATAAGTTGTGGGTTAAATTCATCGCTCTGATGACTCAATGAAATCGAAATTTGGACGGTAATGTGTTTCTGGTGACGTGTGGGTGTTGCTTTCTGGTTCTGCTTTTGATTTGATGGGGAACTGCTGGTTTAGATGGAAACCATCGATTTACAGAGTATCTTCTAATGCAAAATCAGGTGCGTTATGCTTCCCATATTCTGTTTATAGTTTGTTATCGTTCTCTACAAGTGGTTTTGGTGGGTTTGCGATTTTGGAGATGTGTTCTAGTCCTTTAGCCCTTTTTAGACTGAAATTAGTTGCAAACGAGAGCATTGGTTTAATATTCCATTGCATCATCTACTTTTCTTCGAATTCCTCTCCCCCAACACACACTTTTTATAGATTTTGAGTTTATAATTTGTTTTCCCTTTCCTACTTTCCTGTTTTTGGTTTTAGTTAGTTCATGAAATTTGAGATAAGGTTTTCCTTTTAAGTCTACTTGAAGTTTCAAAAGTTGGGTCCTTGGTTCATGTTCTGTTTTCCTCTCTTCTTCTTCTTTGTTTGTTCCAGTTTCTACTTCAAGTTGGTTTTTGAAAGTGGATCTCATAGGCCAAATAGGTTTTTGGAATAATTTTAGATTCTCATGTGTCTCCTTTGCTGATTGAAACATTTGGGAAAAGGGGAGAGAATGAAAGAACAATAATAAAATAAACAAAAATTTTTCTTCTCAATTTTCAGACGTTCTGCATGGGAGAGTTCTCTGTATTTGTTGCTCTAGTTTATTTCCTTTCATAGTCCAATAGTATGCCACACTGATGCTTGTCTATAATCGGATTATTGATTTATTACTGTTCTGTTTCCTTCTATCATTTCTTGCATACTCTCTTTGATCCATTAATTCCTTTGACATTTTTTTTTGTTAATTAAATCTTGTTACAAAGATTCAGCATATGGGATTCTTAACGTTTACTGTATCAAAAGGGTTGGAACATGATTTTTGGGCTTTATGTCTCTTTGGCTTCTGCAATTCCTTTATGCATTCATATTTTCTGTTGTTCCAGATTCCCCAAAAAACCAGAGCTTATCTTCCAAAGAAAGGAAGGAAGATAGTAAGCTGCCTTCAAATCCTGAAGAAGTAGAGTACATTCGTCGGGATTCAGCCACAAATCATCTGATTGCTTTTTCTTACAATGAGCTAAAGATAATTACAGGTAATTTCAGGCAGGATTATGTATTGGGTGGAGGAGGTTTCGGAAGTGTTTATAAAGGAATCATTACCGAGGATATACGGGAGGGATTTCAGCCCCTTCAAGTTGCTGTCAAGGTTCATGATGGGGATAACAGTTACCAGGGCCACAGAGAATGGCTGGTACTTATTTCACCTTCCTCTTTTTTTTTTTCTAATATTCGCTACATTTTTTTGAGTTATCCTTTTCTCCGTCAGTCTCAACACTTGGTGGTTCTGTAGGCAGAGGTTATATTTCTTGGACAGCTTTCTCATCCAAATTTGGTGAAACTTATCGGATACTGCTGTGAAGATGACCATAGAGTACTGATTTATGAGTATATGGCGCGGGGTAGTGTGGAAAACAATCTCTTTTCAAGTAATTTTTCTCAAATCTATATGCCCTTTTTGACATTAACCTCTTTGTGTAAGGGTGAGAACCCATTTAATTTGTTAATCTGTCAATGTGGAAGAAATGCTGCTGACATTCAGACCGCAATTCTGCTTTGGCATGGGCATCGAAAGAGGGGGCAGCAAGGCTAGAATCACCCAATTTAATGACTTTATGTTTTGGTCCAAGTCCAACCGGGTTGTTGGTCAATGACTGGATGAACCAGATGATGGTTGTACCTATGCCAGTTGGATTGGCAAGATGCGACTGATAGAAACTTAGTGCAAGGATATTATATGGTGATACTTGGCATGTGGTTTTTCCGGAAAGAGAAAATGGAAACAAAAGACTAAGCTAATTAATTAGGTATCACCATTACCCTGCTACAAACTAGTTTTAATTGTAGATTACAGTATTCTTTTCCTGGTTATGCAGGAGTATTACTTCCTCTACCTTGGTCTATCAGAATGAAGATTGCATTCGGTGCTGCAAAAGGACTTGCATTTCTGCATGAAGCTGAGAAACCAGTTATTTATCGTGATTTCAAGACGTCTAATATTTTGCTGGACCTGGTTCGTAATGTTCTTCCTGTTTTGGTGACACCTGATATGAATGTTCAATCAAGTACTATATTAGTTGAGGTGCTACGCTTGTAGCATTTCAGAAACCAGGTCAAGTGTTCTAAGATATCAACAATGCAATTTGGCTGTATAGTTGGCTAGAGACTATTGTTAATGATAGAATGGTTATGCAACCCCCCTGCTCATGGGACTTATGTTCTAATCATTATGTCATGACTCCTGAGTTCAATCCCAGCTTACCCACCCAGAAAAAAAAACCTGGAAAAATGAATTTAGCATTCAAAAACAATTGAAGAACAAGTACAGATCTTAAGTTCACCATTTAAAGGATTGGAGAAATACAATACAACCATGATTTAAAGCGTGACTCCAGCTTATCAGCCCAAAACAGGGAAAAGTAAACAAGTTCTTTATAAATTGAAAAAACTGATTTTAGCTTCCTAAACTAAATGCTTGAAATTTTTCGGACCCATCCAAATCAAAACTACTTGGAAATTCATCCAGTTTGGTTGGTGAGAGTTATCCTCTTTTTTTGGTTTCTTCTTCTTTTGCCTACTTCTTCTTCACCTTTTTTTTTTTCGGGGTTTGGTTTATATGCTTTAAATTCAGGACTACAATGCCAAGTTATCAGACTTCGGCCTTGCAAAAGATGGACCTGTGGGTGATAAAACTCATGTGTCTACACGCATTATGGGGACATATGGATATGCAGCTCCAGAGTATATAATGACAGGTGATTCCTGTTTCCAAAGAAAATTTGGACCAGAGCCATTATATCCTTTTTTCTCAATTGTGTGATCTTTCATTCAAAATTTATTGGAAGAGTTCTCTCTCTCTAAGTATCCCCTGGGGGGAAGAGTTGAATGAATGCTTAACAGAAAAGCTTATTCAAATTAGCCTACTCAAATTCCTTTCCTGTGCTCTTATGCAGGACACCTGACACCTAGAAGTGACGTCTACAGCTTTGGCATTGTTCTTCTAGAGCTTCTCACTGGCAGAAAATCCTTAGAAAAGTTCAGACCAGCTCGAGAGCAAAACTTAGCCGAATGGGCCCTCCCAATACTCAGCAAGAAGAAGAAAGTGCTCAACATTGTAGACCCAAGATTAGAAGGAGATTATCCAGACAAAGGTGTCCACAAGGCAGCCATGCTTGCTTATCACTGTCTGAACCGAAACCCAAAGGCAAGGCCATTGATGAGAGATATAGTGGATTCTCTGGAGCCTCTCCAGGTTTCTGTTGAGGTACCTAGTGCTGCTTCTCCTTCAGGGATTAGCAATGGATCCCCAGCTGTACAGCCTAAATGAAAATAAGTTTGCTTGGTATAACTGACATGTTTTCTAGTTGTCTTAAGCTTCTTCAGTTTGAACAGAGAATTTTTTAAAAGTAATATGTAGCTTCTGCTGTGCTTATGAGATAGAGAGATGGGGATCTGTTTTTAGCACTTGTCATTGCATGAGAAAAAAGTGATCATATTTACATATCCTTCTAACCTGAAAATCACTCTATAAATTGTATTTAGTGTGTACAAGCATGACATGAGATCATGTTCACATCTGTATTTTGCTCATAGCTGTTTTGGTGTTGGATTGAATTTAGTTGATGATATCATTAGCACTCTGGGTTACAGTCTTGCCAAGGGCTTAGCAGTATGTAGAAGTACATAGGTCATACATGTGAAATTGGTCTGATCTGGGTTGCATAACTGTTTCATCTGTACTCATGTAAGCTCATGTTTTTTATTTGAAGACTTTCACGGGGAAGTTTTCCTTGTATTCCTTCACCGTGGGTCATGATGGCCATGGGATTGGGGTTCAAAAAGCAAGGGGAATTTTTGGAATTCTTCCCATAGGAGGAGGAGGGGGTGGGAGAGAGAGAGAGGTTATAATATATTGACCCTAGAATAGATTGTGGGCTTTCCTTCTCTCACAGTCGCAGTGGAGGAAAACTTTATCCTAATTTCACTGATTTCTAAGTATTTTATTTGAAAATTTCTGAGGTTTAGCTGTTCGTAACAACTGGATACAGCCTATTACTTCCGATGGATAAGACAAAAACAAAAAGGGAAAATATTTTGCTTATAGAAGATGACATAGGATTTAAATTCATATCTGCCATTTTCTGGAAACAGTAACATATATGAATTAAGTATCAACTAAACCTTACTGAAGTGAGTACTTGTTGCACCAAAAAAATATATATATAAATGAGTGAGCAGGTAAATCCAGCTGTTACTTACTAGCAGATAACCCCCCTCCTCTCTCTCTCTCTCTCTCTCTCTCTCTCTCTCACAGCTAATTTTGGTGAAAAAACACTCAGATGCACAACAAAGAGGCCTAAACTGACAATGTGTATACTCACATGAATCTTTACCACCATTGTGTGGAAGCAAAAGGCTTAGCTTCTTGGACCAAAATCTTCACACCATAGGGTTAAGTAGGGGAGACCTATTAACTGTACTTACAAAGGGATTGCATGTAGAACATGTAGTCTTCTTTTGATTTTCAGTTGTTTTATTTGCAGAAGGTTTTTCAGTATCCTCAACGAAAGAATAGGTGTGTTACACTAAGCGGGAAAAAATGATGAGTTTGTAAATTATTTGACACCTTAAGGGGTGTAAATAAGAAAACCCCATTAACAGATGACTTGCTACTTCAAAGAAATGTATTTCCTCGCAATCTAATTTGTTAAGTTTAAAGGTGTGGCAATCTAATCTGTCGAAGTTTTTTTTTTTGGGTAGAAATCTAAACTGTAAAGTTAAAGGTATGTAATTAGGGGTACAATGGAGCTGTGTTAGGCCAGGTTTTTGAAAACTCAAGCCCAACATAGGGTCCCAAGGGCTAGGCCCTGGCTTGAGGTCAGGTTGGGATATCTTACCCAAGGCTTGGTCTTTGCCCGGATTTATGCGGGGTGGGAATCGGATTGGCCTTGCTTTTGTCATTTTTATAATATTTTTAAACAATATGAAAATAATTTGCAACTATTAATGTATTTAATTTATGGGAGAAATGATGCTGCCAGGTTATTCATCAAACAAAAAGAAAAATGCTGATGGGTTGCATACCGTACACTAGTCTCTCCCTATGCCTATCTCTCTCCTCTCTCCTATAAAATGACATGTCTACCCCTTATTGTGGGAGGAGAGAGATAGACATAAGAAATGTTAGCTTATACTGTGCATTTGAGCAGGGAACTCAATCCTTCAAATCAAATACCCATTATTTTATTGGCACACATCATGTATATGTTCATGCATGTGTATAGGTTCTATAGATTTATGCATGTGCACTCTCCCATATTTGAGTGGGAATAGATGGTTTAGATTAACAGAAAAAAAAAAAAAAAAAAAAGAGAATTCAAATTTGTATTGTGGTTTTCAGAAACATCAACTTCTATTGTTACATGGATAATTTTTACAATTTATTTAACTTTATCAAATTTTTAAAAGGGAGAAAAAACATTGTCCGTCTAGTAGTCCCCACGTCTAGACACATGCAATTGTTCCATGTGCATTGGGTATTTTCACAGCTGTGTTTGGACATAGAGGGCACAAGCAGCCAAGTTCCCTTGCCTATTTTGACATTACAAATTAAATCACAAGAACAAGGACCCTTTATCATTCGCTACTACATCTTTTTCTATCAAGGGAAAAGGTTTGCAATATTGTCTGTAATAAAAATAATTAATTTGATTTTCCATTCTTAAATCTATGATGCATTAAGATGATGAAATGATTCACAAGAATCCAAGACCTTTTTATAGTAGAGGGAAAAATATGCTGACCTAAGTCCTTGGAAGAGGTTGCTCGTTAGACTCTCTCCCCATCAGATGTGTGACATGCATCCTGTAACTCTTCCTCCTTGACTCCCCTTCCCCTAACCGCCCTCTTGTTTCGGAGCTGGACGCCACCCTGTCCCTGGCCATACTCTTGGGCTCCCATCTTTGTTGTTTATGTGCCCTCAAGGCCTCTACATGAATTAATGAAGAAAAAAAATAAAAAAAGGAATTATTTTCAACTAGGATGTTACGAATTAAATCAAAAGACCATTTATATCTTTTCACAACAACTAAGATGACACTACCTAATCATTGGATAATTTTTTGTATTCTCATTATTATATAGATTGTCCATGTCCAGGATCTGAAGTTGGTGCAAAATTGGGACAATGAGATGATCTGACGGTCATTGTTATTATATGTTGTATATGAATATATGAAGCTAGCTAGAAGACCCTCCCTCAACCATCTGAGATTGGTCGGCCTGATAATCAACTGGAACTGGAAATTTTAATTTTGGTCAGAGTCGATTCCAATTAATTGATCGATAAGCCAAAAGAATGAAGATGACAATTAAGATTGGTTCTGTTTGGCCCGTACATTTAATTTCATCCCAGTTTACATTACATTACACCTCTAACTAACCCTACCTTTTAATGAGAGTAATTGGATGTAACTAACCATGGTTCAACCAACCGCGATTAATTAATTGGATCGGATGATCTAACCGAGATTTTAAAAACCAACTAACTCGCTCGCTCGCTCGCTTTCAACTAGAGCCGTACGAAGTAATACGGTAATGGGTCTAATGACGACGACGACGACATGATAACATGTCACATGTAACATGTAACATGTAACCATGCCAGCAGCCGCATGCATATGCCAGTAATTTTCTTTGTTGGTAAGATATGCCAGTAATTTTCAAAACTCTCCAAGTAGGGTTAGGGTGGAATGCACCCAATCCATTGACGTCATCATATACACGTCACGAAAGGCGTACGTGTCCTATGTCTGTCGCAGCCTCGCAGCCCAGCGGCCTTTTTCTTTTTCTTTCTTAAATTCTTGTTTTTTGGGTGGGGTTAAATGCCTTATTGGTCTCTGTCCCCAATTCTTCATGAGGCCTGGCCGGCCCTATAACCCTCTCTCACTTCACCGTTTATTCCCTATATATTTTTTTTTGTTTCATTAAAGATAGTGATAAGAAGCCCAACACCATCACAGAAACATAACAGTGCCGACAAATACATCTCTCTCTCTTGTTTTTGCTGTTTTACAGGTGGGTTCTTCTTGTTTTGAAGAAAAGAAGAGAAGAGTATCCTCCATGGCTAACCCTCCTTCAACCAGAGGCGCCCCTCTGTATGCCTTCATCTTTCTGCTTAATCTCTGCACTTTATTTCCAGCTTTTTAGTTTCATATAGAATTTAATCAGAAAATCGAACTGGGATTTTCTTATATTCTGTGTTAGGGCGATCCCAAACCGCTCATCAAGCCTTCTTCCTTTATGGGTATGTTTGTTTCTTGGTTTTTTTTTTTTTTTTCTATTTTTTGTGTCTTTGGTTATATGTATGTGAGCATGTATGTAAGGATGGGGTTTCGATCTAGTTCTCTATGATTAGGATCTTCTCTCTTGGCTCTTTCGAGTAGTTGATGATGCTGTATATGCTCTGGGAGGAAGATTACATAAATCCAGTACTACTGTTAGTGTTGAGTACTTTAGGGTTAGTGTGCAACTAATAATTAACAATTTTCACAGCTGACTCGATCTCCTAGATAGTTTTACTTCCCCTCCTCCCCTTTACCTCCACGGATCTCATAGGTTGCAGTGTTATTTATTAATGATGCACACATGCATATGTGGATGCTACGAGAGCTAAGGTTTGATGGATAGATATAAAGGGATTTGATGAGTCATTCAAGCTGTGTTTGTCATGCATTCTCTTGATAGATTCTGGGTCAACAACACATTTTGATGAAATCTCCGGATTCTTCTCTATTTTTTTTTTTTTTTTTTTTAGCAGGTTTCTAGACATAGAATCTATTGCGAATGTATATTTAAAAAATTAATAAAAAAAAAAAAAAAATCTAGACCCAGAATCTATTTTTTTCTGACAATAAATAGCCTGATATTTGTGGATCTTCTATGATTATATGGGGGATGTATCATATAAATGTGCGCACACATTTGGGTATATGGCATGTCCATGTTTGCTGAATTGTATATATGTACATGTGTATTTAATTGGCCAGGCTTAAAACTGCATTACCTAATTTCATGGTATATTTTAGAATGTATATACCTAATTTCATGCTTATTGTTCTCCTTATCCAGATATATACCATACAATCACAACCAAGTCAACATCATGATCATTAAGAAGATGATGATGATGATGATGATGATATGAATGAGCATCACTTCAACCTTCCCAACATGCATAATGTTTGTGTTTGTGTTTCTTTCGCTTTTTCTAGTGGGCCTCATATATATATATATATATATATCCAGTGGCTGTACCTTGTACCCATATATGTTAATTTTGTATTTGTTAGGTACAAATCCAAAACAATTTAGTCGAGATCTGATTACTATCATGCTTGCATCTCTCTCTCTAGATATCACGAGTCAGAAGTGTGCCTAATTCCTTTTATATGGATGGATTTGTGTGAATTGTGATCATATTATGTCATGCATGAAATGATAAATTCATTCTTTGATTTGGTCCTGAGATTCTTTTAGGGACGATGCCGAGGAAGGGCTTAGAGAAGAGGGAGTGAGAGAAACAGAAAACACAGTAATGGTGATCCAAGCAGATGGGTATGACTGGAAAAAATATGGCCAAAAGTTCATCAAGAACATAGGGAAAACCAGGTAACTAGCTAGCTGCATTATTTATTAATTAAAAAATTAAAATAATTAATTTAATATGATCATTTACAGATTTACTATACAAATTAAGTAGTCGTCGATCTCATAATATTGATTAATTTTCTTTGAATTATTTATATAAAAATATATATAGAAGCTATTTCAAGTGCCAGAAGAAGAACTGCAAAGCCAAGAAGCGAGTGGAGTGGTCTGCCTCCAACCCAACGAACATCCAAATCATCTGCGAAGGGGAACACACGCATCATCCTCATCATCAACAACAGCAAGGTGGTTCTTCTACTCAACATGATGAAGAAGCTTCTAATTCCACTTCAAGGGTCAACAACCAGTATAATTTGTACACACAATTCTTTGGTGATCAAAATAACACCCAACTCCCAGGCTCCTAGCTAGATGATGTCTTCTCTTGCTAGCTAGCTACCTCAATCTGCACCCTCGATCTCATCATCAGGGCTTATCTTAATTCTCATCAAACCCTTCATGATCAGTAAAGATGAAATAAGGCTTGATCAGACTCTTGAGTACAACTGCCTTATCTCGTCAGTAGTTATGTTTCAATAAGGCTTGATCAGACTCTTGAGTACTGCAATTAGCTTCAACAGGGCCACAGGGGTACGTACAGGCTATATATATATATGGTTCTATACTTCACTAATATTGGCATTATCAAGCAGGAGGATATACACACATCGATCTGAATATTAATTATTCTTTCCTGGCCTCTCTCTCTCTCTCTCTCTCTCTCTCTCTCTCTATATATATATATATATATATTGTAATTTGTGCATTTCTTTCTCAATTCTCTTCACCCTAAGAATTCAACAACGACGACCCAAATTAAAAAAAGACCTGTTATGTTGACAAAGGTGATAACTTGTA
This sequence comes from Macadamia integrifolia, assembly GCF_013358625.1. Classification (NCBI taxonomy): domain Eukaryota; kingdom Viridiplantae; phylum Streptophyta; class Magnoliopsida; order Proteales; family Proteaceae; genus Macadamia; species Macadamia integrifolia. The sequence continues at coordinate 15,790,226 of NC_056566.1, forward strand.
TCTGTATATCCATGGAATTATCTTTTGAGAGAGAAGAAGCTCTAGTTGCTGAGGAGGGTTCTCAACTTCTCATAGTCATAGATATGGGAGCCTGTGTATAATATATGTTAGGGACCTTAAAATCACAATACCCCATAAATGTAGTCCCACGGTATTCAGCTGGTTTAGACGATCACTTAATTTTATGTTCCAGCTGCTAGCATTCTCAATGTGAGTTCTACTCTTGAGAAATGGATGTTGTAACCCTAAAGCTCACAATCACAATGATTGAAGAGAGACATATATTATTGGGAGATCACAACATATTTTTTATCCTAAGAGAATTAATGAAGATGATAGAATATATATATATATATATATATGAGGTTTGAGTGTTAAAAGCAATTTAAATGTGATTTTAAGTTGGCAATCAGGCTATGCATACTAGGTTCTTCAAAAACATGGATTTTTTTCATGGGAAAATTTTAAAAACACTAGAAAATATATTATATATAGTTTTAGTTTGTTTTCCTCCATGCTTAATAACATTAAACTATGAAGAGGCAAAATTTTCAAGTGCAATTTAAATAATGTGTGTTATGGTAAATTTTGTTTGCAACTGAGTTGGTTATTATAGATTTGTAATATCCTTTTGCTACCATTTACCTTCTTTTGCGAAATTTGGGATTAAGAACAAAATAGATAATTTCATTATGAGAAAAAGAAGCCTAAAAGATAGTGTAACCCTTCTACTTAAGACATATTAGGGTAAAATGACCGTCTCATTTTTCATAAAAGGCAAAAATCCCACCTATCGTTGCATGGACTAATATTCCCATTAACTCTCATGTTGGTGAAAAAGCCTTGCTGCCCTTTTTCACTTTTGAGTACTTTATTTTTTGTCATTCATTGAGATTTATATGGTGTCTGTAGTTATTGGTTTGTCACTTATTAGCTTGGTAACCAAGTGTTTTGGGAGCACCCGACCCGCGCACCTGTGTCCACTACGTGTACCTTCATCCAATTCACCAGAATGGCCGGCTAGGTGCGGTTAGTCTATGTGTTGTGTTTTTTTTTTGTTAGATGAATTGAACCGTTTTGTTGACTGGTTCGATTTGTTAATTAAACTGTTTGTTTTATATCAAATGGGGAGATGAGTTAAAACTTAAATGGAAGTTGGTTGACTGGACTAGACTGGTATAATAATTTCTAAGCCTGAGATACAAGCGCAAGCAATCATGGACTGAGTTGGATCCACAACCCTCTTGAGCACGAAAGTGCTCTGTTGAATAACCTCTTCCTTTGATCATTACCCATACCACAATTCAACCAAGAAAAATAAATAAATAAGCAAGATAGAGACCAAGGTTATAGATATAGGTTCAGAATTGGGTGAAATTTAAAAAGACTAGGGCCCTTTTGATAACATTTCTATCATTTCTATTTCTAGAAATCGTAGAAATATAAATTTTCGTTTCTAGAAACAGAAATGGAATTGAAGGTGTTTGATAAGTCATGTTTCTGGAAGTCGATGGCCACGAGTCGTTTCCAGAAATGGCGAAACAACCTGGGTCGTTTCTTGAACCATAAATAGGTAGAAATTTCAATTTCTATTTTTGAAAACAAGTTAAACGAAACAGTTTTATCAAACGCTTTTTGTTCCATTTCTAGACACAGAAATACGTTTCTTGAAACGTTATCAAATGGGCCCTAGAAGACGACGCTTGTGTCAGATTAATTGATACCATCAACTGGTATTGGTATTATATTTATTGGTCTTCAACAAGATCGATACAGCCAATATGATACAAATACTTTTATCCATGATAGAAATTTTAGATGGATACGTTAAAGAATAATCAGTATATTCTTAGAATATTGGTGGACTGTATTAACATTTTACTCCTATTAAGTGTCAAATATTTTAGCAACAATAGTAAAGAGTCAACAACACTGGTTGGTTTCGAAAATTCCTCTACTTCCCTAACTAACTCAACCGAATATCTCTCCCTTTTCATTCAAGGGTTTCTATTTTCATTTTAACTATCAAATAGCTCTTTTAAGTGAGTTTATATTTTACGCCAAGGATGGGTGAAATACCCATGAAGGGTGCTAACTATTCTCCATGAATGGGAAGAGGATGAAGAATCGTGTCCCATGCTTCATCCAAGCTTCCAAACCATTAGACGAATGATCCATCCTTTAACTTAACCACTGGTATGATTTCTTATGTGTAAGATTTTTTTCATTGTGATAGAGTTTTTTGTTTGAAAACATGTTAAGGGCAGAAAAATCATTTCATAGTAGGGGAGAAGAGAGAGACAGAAAACATTTTCCCTACTCCTTTCATAATGGGATAAAAAGTATGAGAAACTGTATGTATAACTTACATTGCCCAGAAAAAGAAAAAGAAAAAGAAAAAGAAAACAAAAACAAAATCATTCCCAAGGGGTAGAGGGGTCACTTTAGAAGAGGAAAGGAGTGTCGATACTAATATGTTTAGGTTTAGTATTGGGTTGTATTGGTCGAAGATCAGACAGAACTTCAAAAAACAAACATATATAGGTCAGTACAATCGATTAAAAAAAAATTATATATATATATATATATATATATATTTATCATATCATTGACACCGATACATATCAGCCGGGTACAATTCCGATCTATTGGGACAAAAAAAAAAAAAAAAAAAAAAAAAAAGTAGGGGAATAGACATCAAAGAAGGAAACCATTCATCTCATGCATGTACTCTTATTATGTGATTTGGCAATTGGCATTGGTTTTCTCCTATGTAAGTTGGTAGCTCTGTCTCTCTCTCTTCTTTCCTTTTGAAAACCAACCTCTCCTTCTCTCCCTCGCCACTTCTCTTCCTGACCTTACCAACAGTACAACACCATCTTCATTCCCTTTGCATTTCTCTCAATTTACCAAAACACCCCACCATCTCTCCCCCCTTTCTCTCTGTCATTGCAAATACACCAGAGCTTTATTTTTTTTTCTTTCCCCTTTCCTTTTTAACCAAATGGATACCTCTTCTCACTAATGCCGGCGCTTCCGTTCCTGGTACGTCTCCATTGACGTATGGTTACATTGTTTGTTATTTTCTTTTATCTTTTTTCTATCTATTTATCTATATCTCAAGGTTTCCTCCTTATCTAGCAATGGACTCTGTTCCATTCCTTTCATTGATAGTGTTGGGTTTTAGTTCTTATGGATACTTTATGTGGGGATTTATGAATTTTTTTTTTTTTGCTATGTTTGGTGTGGTTTTTGATGATCAGGGTTTTAGGGGGTTTGTTACGTTTCCTGGATTGATTGAATTCAGTTGGGCTTTCTGAATTATTGGGGAAAATTCCGGTTTCTTTCCCCTCTCTTTCTGTTGAAGAATTCGAGGAATGACGTCTTGGTAACCTGTTTGACGGTGATGATCGTGGTTATGAGGGCTTTGCTTTGGTTTTTTGGGGATTGGATTCTCTGCATTGATCGTTTTTCTCTCGTGGAATCTGTTGGTGTTGACTGGTGCATTGTGATTGTACCTCTAGGTTGTAATGGGCTTTTCTGTGGATTGGGAGAATTGGACGATGAGTTTCCACACTAAGGTTTCACTGGGTTTTCAGTAACTATCATATTCAGGCTTTCTTTTTTTCCAAGTCATGAATTTTACACATGCTTTTGTGTTGTCTATTTATTTCTCTTAGAAAAGAAACGTTAGTAGAAAAGAAACGTTAGTAAGTACATACTCTTTTGCAGTGTGAGTGTCAGTTCTCGTATTAGTGAGGGTTTTTACGTTTTTGAATGAATTAGATGACATTTCCGTTATTGGTTTCTGTAACTTAGATGACATTACCGTTATTGGGTTTCTGTAAAGTTTGTGGATTTTGCTTGTGTTTACAGTAATTTACTTCAATGCCACACCTTGAGTCAGTTTCGCTGCGTTGCAGGGCTCTTCCTTGTATTTGCATTGCCGAGTAGAGGCTCCGCAGCATAATTTGGTATCTATATTTTTTCCATTCAGAAGATGGGAGGAGAGACTGAGCAGCAGGACTTTGACGAATTTGAGATGCTTCTGTGTGAGATTCCAAATGCAACTTCTGTAAATCCACATCCTGAGGAATCCAGGCATCCCAATTCCTCAGCGAATTCGGAAAGGAACCCTTTGGAAGAGGGAGATAGGAAAAATTCTTCACCTGCAACTTTTACTAACTTCTACCAGGCGTCCCAGGCGGCGAACCAAGGCAGTAATGCTGCTTTCTGTCCTGTATTGTCTTTTGAAAGACCCAGTGCCACATGTGTGAATTCCTCTCAAGGTTCAGCTGATGAAAGTCTTCAGGCTAATGGTATTATGGATGGAGGAAAATTAACTGCAAAGAAAGGCAACCGCCATTCACCTATCAACAATATTGATCGGTTGGACCCGAGTTTTCAACATGACCAATCCTTGACATCTGCATTTGCAGAATTGAGCTTCAAAGATGGAGTGACATTGGAATCACCAAGAAGTCTTCAGAATGTCAATTATAAAACATTACAAAATTGCACATTTGTACTTGAGGGGCAGTATCCAAACTGCTTAAAGAAACCTCTTTCGAGTGGCGTGAATATGGTGACTGCCACATCAAATGGGGTCAATAAGTTAAGTGCACAGATCAAGAATCCCGGCTCTTGTCAACTATTTGATAATTTATCTGGAGACCTAGGGGAGCAATTACTGAGCCTTCCAATGTACTCTGCACCTATACCATTAGCTCATGGAATGCATGCTTTTCAGGTTCTATCAAATCCTGTCCCTAGAGTCAAATTCCCAGTGATGCCATATCAGTTGCAGGCACAGCACATGAGCCGCTCCCCTCTCACTTTGCAGCATATGGAAGAAGAGCGGTATCGTAGGATGCATCAACAGTACCTCTATTTGCAACATCTTGGGTATCAGGGATCAGAGTCTCACCTTTCAATACAAGCAAATGGGAATTCAACACTTGGGTCTATGGCTAGGAACCTGAGACAGCCTTATTTGAATTCATCAGATCTCACTCTTATTGGCAATGGTGTATGCCCTCACTACACTCAGGGGTCTTGTGGGAGGGGTGATAGCTGTCCATTTGCACATGGCCAGAAACAGATATATGCAAGCGGTTTGGAACGTAATTGTCCTGCACTTGCTACTAAAGACATTGAAACAGTCCCAGTTATGGACAAAGTGGCGAAACATAGTTTTCCAGAGAAGATTCTAACAAGATCACATGGCTTGAATCCAATAAGAGCTATCAAGCCAGGATCTGATAGACATAAATCTCTGAACTATAGTAATGCCAATGGGAGAGCCCTCGCAAATGGAAATGGTCATTTCCACCACACATCCATTCTAAATGAGGGATCTTTCCTGCTTGATGGTTGGAGCTCACGAGGTTCATCCACTGGTACCGCGGACATCGGAAATAATAATCTGACGCCACTAACTCAAAGATATAATTCCATGGATGAGGTTACTGGAAGAATATACCTTATGGCAAAAGATCAACATGGTTGTCGCTTCTTGCAAAGGAAATTCGCTGAGGGTACTATAGAAGATGTTGAAAAAATCTTTGTTGAGATAATCGGCCACATTGTTGAACTCATGACAGATCCTTTTGGAAACTACCTAGTCCAGAAGCTGCTTGAAGTGTGTGATGATGATCAGAGAAGGCAGATCATTCATGCAATTACAAGAAAACCTGGTGACCTTGTTAGAATTTCGTGTGACATGCATGGGTATGTATTTTTCTTCACGCTTTTATTTCTTGGTATTTTAAGTTTATTTCTTATTATATTTAGTTGCATTAGGGTTTTTCTTCTCATTCCAGTTCCATTCTGTGAGACAGTACTCGAGCTGTACAGAAGATTATTGAGACCATTAAGACTCCTGAGCAGTTTTCAATGATTGTTTCCTCTCTGAAGTCTGGTATTGTGCTTTTGATAAAAGATATGAATGGTAATCATGTTGCGCAGCGCTGCTTGCAGTACTTAATGCCCGAATATAGTGAGGTAACGACAACTTATTTTACACATCCTTTATGCTCTACGAATCTATTAAAGGCTTACTTGTTTACATCAGTACATTTGTGATGGTTATCTCTCAAGTTTGTGGCTGGAAATTGTATTTATTAAGGTGATTAAGTATAATTTCAAGATAATTGAGAAACTTCATACTGGCGAAAGCTTGTAAAACTTTAGATGCTTGGGTACTGATCTTATTAGGTATAACTTCTTTCATATATTGTGTATTTTCTGCTCCATCATGTTTTCTTCAGTAGGACAATATATTTATTATTTCCAAATACCAACATCTTATGAGGACCATTTTTTTCTTTCTTTGATGAGGCAGCAAGGTTTATTAAAGATGAAAGCAGTTTCCAGTCTCTTCTATTGTTTGTAGAATACTTTACCAGCATCCACCTGGACAACATCTTTTCCTAGCCTTAAAGAGCCACCCTGTGCCTAGGGACTAAAGTTTTCCTTCCTAAAAGCCTTTGCTTCCCATGCCTCACCTTTAAACACCAAACTAACCCAAAAAAGAGAGATCATGGTATTAACCATGCCATCCTCATCTCTGCCACCATCCGTATATTAAAATTGAAGGGACAATGCATTAGAAGGTGAGATACAGATTCAGCAGCACCCAAACAACAAAGCCAAACATTTATCTGACAAATCTCTGAATATTAGTCAATAAATGGATAGAGTCCTGAGAGTAGATCATATGTAGTAGTAACTCTCAACCCATGTTAAACTAGGAGGTGAAGATAGGTGTACATGGGGCCTCCAACGTACCTTCCCCAGACCATCCAGATAGCAGAACCTTCCCTGTCACACGCTTCTGGATTACCTAATCATTAAGAATTTGCAATAATGTTAGAAAACATAAGAACTGCTTTCAAGAGCCACTTCCCATGTATGAGTATGCCTTTTATAGCCAATATACTATCCTTCTTATTCTGTGAGCATGTTGATAAAAGATATCTTAAGCTTTTATATAATATTACTTCTAATATCTCATTTGCTAAATGCGAAAATGGGTTCCATGGGTTATTTTGTCTTCCCTGAGGCCCCTGAGACTTCATGGAAGAAGTTCCTTTATTCTGATGGAGTCAAAGAATATCCTGAGCATGTAGGCATAATTTCAAGATTTGTAACATAGACATTAGTATCAGATAAACAGGGTGATTTTTAAACATAATTATTTTTCCTTCCTTTCCCCCCTTGAATTTGAAAGAACGTCTTAATCAAAATGGAAAGAAGATGTTATCATTAAAGGAACTAAATAATTTCCCCACCCTAACAGAAGGATGTTATACCTAAGAACTTGAATTTTTTTTAGGAAAACCCTTTCACTTTAGGGGTTTCCATTTATGAATAAAATTGAGGATAGTTACCATCATATTTAAATAGATTTGTTTCTGTTTTAATCAATTTTTGTCATAATACTTGAATATAAGTTAACACTTTGCTGATTCTTTCATTGATTGCTTACAACTTTAAGAAATCAAACTAAATTTATGCTTACCTAGGTGCCAGGAGTCCCCCCAAATCTTCAATGACACTCCAGAAACTAAAACCTTTGTTTGCTATTGGCTTGCATAAAACATCTGCCACGTCCTGAAGGCATCTCATTTCTTGGCTGGATTTCTTGATGCATATTTGAGCAGTCCATTATGAATCCAAAAGAGTAAACTACCACAGGGAATCCTCTCATTTGTCATAAGTGTAGCAATAGGGAAAATGGACTTGGTTGTTTACTGAACATTGTTCTTGCAATATTTTTCTTTGCTAATAGTTGAATAAGGTCTGAGGTACACATGGGATGTGGTACTTCAGGAAGGGAGTTTTCTTACTAAATGATTCTACGGAAAATGAAGTTTTGAGGACCTACAGTGTAGGCTCTGTTTGGTTGTTGGAATTGGAACTTGCAAGGGTTTAAGATAATCAATCAAATTGAGTGTAGGATATACTTAAGTAAATTTGGAATATGGTTAACAATTCAGAGAAGAAACTACTCAAATCCAGGTTGTGGCTTGTACTCATATTGGTCATGGGGGTTGGACTGGCGCATTTAGTAGGTAATTCTGGTAATAAGGTTAAATTCCACATGACATGATGTAAATCAAATAATTTATGGAACTGTGGACTACAAAGATACAACAGAGAAACTGTTTAATCCATCTCTACATATGGACTTAAGCTGCAGATATGTGCTAACTTGCCACTTATAAAAAAATTTCAATATGTTTGGAAGTTGGATGTAATTACCCTTAACCTTGAGTATTGCTTTATGAGTTCTGTGCTAAATTGGATGCGGAAAATTGGGAAGCTTTTACGCATCCATCATATTAAAAGCTGAATGTACAACTTCCAGGTTATCAAGATTTATCTACTAATCCATACGTATTATTAAACTTGTTTTACCATTAAACGGAACATTCAACAGGTACCAATATGAAAATAATGCAATATTAAATGAAGGTCCTCACAAGTAATATTCTAAAATCTACAATGCATTGTATTAAAGAGATGCTACTTCATGGTCAAGTTTTGCATACACTTGAATTTTACTTTATAATCTCTCTTTTTTGTTTCAATACCTGTTTATTATCTTTGTTCTACTGTTACTCCTTAATTTCTAATTTAAACTATCAAAGGTGACACTTGGGCTAGCGATTGAAACTGGGTGGTCCTGGTTTCATAGATCTGACATTGATGCGATACCTGCACATGGTGTCATGTTTAAAATGATATCATAGGTGAAATGAAGAAGGCTTTTAGTGGCATCATGCATTGTATTCAAAGCAAAGGTGCCTTTATGTTTTTAAAGTATGAATATATCTAGACTTGAAATATTGAATGAGCAAAATTGATTTTTTTCCCCCTTTATGAAAGAATTTTTTGTTAGGGTGTTGAAGAGGCTACTTATACAAGACGAGGCCCTTAAAGAAGTGATATGAAGCGCCAAAAATAGAAGGTGCTAACCAGAACATAAATACGACTTACAACTGATAGAATTAGTACCGCCTAGACACTTAGTAGCTCAAAAAAATATGATGTGCTTTACCCTTGACGCAATATACTGGTTTGGAACGATTATTCATTGCCATTCTGTTGTAATTTTTTTCAAATGCTCATGTTTTCTCCTGTCAGCAGTATCCTTTCTAAATGTGCTTTGCTTCTTCCTACCTTCTCTTCTCTTTTCTGTTCTGTCAGTGAAGTATTTTCAGTTATCTACCAAAATAAATATTGAAAAAGAAAACCCAAAAAGTGTTAACCGTGAAGACAGCATCTCAACTCTAAAAATCTTATCTTGGATGTACTGTGAACACTCATCCATTTTAGACATAGTGTGCTCACGCAAGTGAGACACATGTCATACAAAATCCCTGAAAGGAATGCTTGACTGGCAATGCGAGTGATAAGTTTGCTGCTGGAAAAATTAGTCTCCCTTCTTACACAGCTTCTGGTGCATAATTAGTTTCCCTTCCTCAATTTAGAATACACTTTAGAGTACTTGCTAAAAATGATAACCCAAGTCCTAGTTTGCTATAGTTCATCATAGGAGGATGGTCTTGACAAGCCAATGGATTTCCGTGTGGACCATATCCTTAAATTTACTTCTCTTAAGAAAGTGTGAATGAGTAGATTCTTAGGGTAGTTCAAATGTTCAATACCATAGCCTTCAGTTGGACTATCCAAACCAACAAGCATGTTGACATCTGTAGAGATGACAGATCATTAGAGAATATAATTATGAACTTACCAATAAATAAAAAAATAAATTACACAAGAATTTGTATGGAAAAAATTAGACTTATGAAAAACCATACCTAATTTTATGTCAAATTGAGAAAATAAAATGAATATTTAGGATAGGATACAGGGCACAGTTCTGAACCAAGGATTCACATTTTACAGATATGGTGGCTCTCTTACAATGAATGAAGGCAAATTTGAGGAAATTTGCACAAAGAAACTCTGATCATTGAAACCTGTTTTGTCTTCAGAATCAATTGATTAGAGATTAAAAAAAATGGCTAGATTCAAAAAGACCTTAAATAGATAGAAGAGTTAGAGCTCAAGGAACGGTTTCTCGATGATTGGTTATGGCTTGGACAGGTTTGAGTCGGGCCAACTTGCAGAGCTTGTAGTAAAAACTTCATACGTGAAGGATTATGTGTGGTGATTTTTTTTTCCCCTTAGATTCAGAAACATTTGCTTGTGTGTGTTTTGGCGGTTGTAAAAAATAAAAATAAAAAATAAAACCTTTGGATGTTACTGAAAATGTTAATATTTTGACCCGTTGTATCTGATAATAAAAATCCGACATGTATAACTCCACAGTTAACAATTTGGCATTCATCTTGCGTACTGCTCGGGAGAGACTTGGATATTTTTTGTTTTTGACACCAAATTGACTGGTGAAAGATTCAGTTCAAAGTTAGGGAACATATTGCTCTCTTTTAAAACAGTTAGTTTTTACTTGGAAACATCCTTACTTGTGTAAATGTTGCACATGGGAGAACAAAATTATTTAATGGATGGAAATTTCAGTTATCTTCTATATGTATATTAACACCCTTATTTTATCATAAGTTCTATAAGTAATCTCTGGATTTAAATGTTGTATTGGAAATATTTGCGTCTCTATATTGCTTTGGACTCTGGTTTTGTAAATAGCTTGTATTTGTTTCACCAAACTCTCCTTTTGCATAACTAGTACTGTAATGCCCAGGTAAGTCCTTTGAAATTTCAGTCTTTCCTCAGGATTGTCGCGTATTTTATATTGTTGATTGTCAACTACTGCCTATGAATTCGTTATACAAATATTTAGTTTATTCTAAGCCTATCATCTTTATATCACTCCATTCATTTGCATTCTATACTTTATGATGTTGATTTGTGTGCAGTATGCTATACACAAACAGTGTGGATTGCATTAATAGAATAGTAGTTAGGATTATTCAGGTTTCACTTTGCAATTAGAAGTTAACTATTGCTTCATTGTTATTGCTTGAGAGATCCATTTTGATTGCAGCAAACAATTAGGTGGAACATAATTCCTTTCTATTCTCCTTGCTTCGTGCACAGGAATCAGAAGTACTGCTCTCATTACAATTGATCGGTTAGACCTTTTGGAATTGGACTAGTTTTCTTGTTTGAATGATATTCTGAGTTTTGTTTTCCAGTTTCTCTTTAAAGCTGCAATCTCGCACTGTGTTGAGCTTGCCACAGATCGCCATGGGTGCTGTGTGCTTCAAAAGTGCCTTGGCCTTTCTGATGGAGAACATAGACGGCATTTGATCTGCGAGATCACTTCTAATGCTCCTGTTCTCGCCCAAGATCCATTTGGGTATTCACTATATTTCCTTTCTTCTGTTGTTGTATTGTGTGAATTTTTTCTATGATCTCAGATCTCCAGAATTAGCTATTATTTTCGTTACTGTTGAGCATATTGTGGTCCTGTCAGTTGTGCATGTTCATGTGGCAGAAAAGACTAGTTTTTCTTGGATTTAGTAATCTGTCTCACATTCAATTTTATTTTGTAGGAATTATGTGGTACAGTTTGTATTTGAACTTCGGATTCGTTGGGCAACCATTGATCTTCTTGACCAACTGGAGGGTAACTATGGATACCTCTCCATGCAGAAATATAGCAGCAATGTGGTTGAGAAATGCCTGAAATACGCTGGAGAAGAGCGTTGCCCTCGTATCATTAAGGAACTGATAAATAACTCACGATTAGATCAAATCTTGCTGGACCCTTATGGCAATTATGTTATTCAAGCAGCACTTAATCAGTCTAAGGTAGGATGATACTGGAATCTCTCTCTCTCTCTCTCTCTCTCTATATATATATATATATATATATAGGGAAAATGTTTTCTGTGGGGGATTGTGGCCCCTGAGCCCAGACACATGGGGGGTGAAATGACCGGCCTGCCCCCTTGAAGGAAAATGACTCTTCTGTGGAATGCTTTCTCGTGCGCTCCCATTGGCCGCTCACTCTCACTCTCTCTCTCTCTCTCTCTCTATATATGTATATATACACGTGGTTCTGATTTTCCCAGTTGCAAACTCATCTGGTTCCTCATTTTCCTGTTGAATAGGGAGCTCTTCATGCTGCCTTGGTAGAGGCTATCAAGCCCTTTGTTCCGGCGTTACGGACAAGTCCATACGGGAAGAAAGTCCTCTCAAGTAACAGTCTGAAGAAGTAACATATATTATTCTTTCATTTGACCCCTGGATCAAGTCAACACATATCTTTCCCCCCCCCCCCCCCCCCCCCACCCCCACAATAAGACTTTCAGTTCAGGGTTCGAGAGGATTTTGTAAAACTGTGTAATAAGGAGTAAAGAAGAAAGCCTTGAGTTAGATTTTCAGAAACGGTTTTCAAGCTGGGAGATAGAACTCAAGAAAGAAGAATGTTAGAGATGCCTTGTACAGCCCAACTGAATAGATCAAGGTGAATTTTTTTGCGTTTTATTGCACTTTCCTATCTCTTATTTATGTCCAATCAAGAAGTATTGCTGTAGAGGCAATTTTGCGACATGAGTCGGCATGTGAATAACTTAGTTGTTGCTTGGTAATTAAAGCAAAAAATGTGAGGAAGAGGTGAGGTTGTGATGGTTTAGTTAGTGTGGCTCTCATGCCAAGTATCCATTTGTAGATGTACTGGCTTGTAGACTACTTGTAATGATCATGCTACATTTATGGTTAACATGGCCAAGCTATGTTTATAATCTTCTCTCTCTCTCTCTTATGATGCTTTTGTCAATTTAACTGTTCAGTTTTGATCTCATCAGAAAAACATTTGCGAGGAATGCTATAGATTGTTCTAGTATTGGCAGTGAGTGTGAGATATCCAATCTGAAGTTGTGTGTTTGCGGTACTTTGTAGCTCCATCTCCAGGTCAAGTGTGTAACACAGAACCGTTTTTTGTAATTAGAATTCAGATTGAATGAAACTTGGTATGAGCCATACTAGCTCAACCAATTCCATTTCCAAGGCTAGCCTTTCTTCGTAGGAGGATAGGTGGACACTGTTACTACATCCATAATTATTACTCTTGTTGGTGATCTCCAATCCGGAATTTGGATTTGGGAAAGATAATGGGCAGATTAGCTTTTTGCGATGGCCTTGGGAGGCTTGCGGATATTGATCTGCTACTATGCTGATTAATGATTAGATCCATAATTTTCATTGTAGTAGAGTCTCTCACTCTCATTCATGGAGATTCTGCTGTGACAGCTACTTGTGATTACTTTTACGAATGAATCAGGGAAGACGATGACATCCAAGTTATGAACTTAGAAGTTGTGACTTCCTTTTGATTGCCTTTATTTTTTCTAGAGTTCTTCAAGTTAAGGATATAAACTTATACCATAGAGGGATTTTTACCATTATGTCACTATCAAGTTCTGTCATTATCTTACACATTTTTTAGGTGACATATGACATAATAGGATTTTATCCTCATTAAAAGAGAAAAAAATAAAAAAAGTATTAAACTAAAAAGACAAAAAAGTAAAGTTACAAGTCCTTTTTTCACGAGTCTTGGTTATAACATTTGATTTGTTATATTACAACATATACTTCTTCTGTACATTGAGTGACATGAAATAGTAGGATCCACTTCATGGTTACATAGAACATGTTATTGCCACTTTGAAAAGCTAACCCTTTTCTAATCTCAAACCATCATCTCCCCACCCAAAGAAATAAAGACAAATAGGGTACTTCCTGTAGAATCTTATCTCTGATGTCATGATATTATAAGGAGGAGGAATTCTCAGTTAAGATGATATTGAGAATGCATACTGAAATGAAGAATTGTGAATCATGAAGTCGAATGGTGGGTCGTGATTTAACTGAGAATGGTGTTGTGTCTATGCAAAAAAATATCCTCAAAAAGTAATGGGGTTGGCAAATCATCTCTATGTCCAAGTATCCTCATAATTTGCAATTGGTCCAATAAAATGATGCATTAGCAATTAATATGAGATATATATATATATCTAGAAGACACAAAATTTACAGTTGAAAGGATCCTAAAGTTATGGTTCATTCTTTGCTTTCGTAGAGAATAAATGGCTTTGGCTTGGGGTCCTGTGGCTGTGGACAATACAATATTGGTTTTTTCTCCTTTTGGGGTGGGGAGAAGGATCTGGTAGAAGGGCATGCATCCAATTAAGAAACCTCTTTTGGTGATCACAAACCCAACAGAAAAAAGGATATGCTGTTCAGCTGATTCTAACCTACAGAGGTAATTAACAACCATGATCACGCCCAGCAATTTGTTCTTCAAAATTCCAGTTCAATTAAAGGTCTTAGTTTTCTCAAGATTTCCATGTGGATCAGGACTCATGTTATCATGCAACATCTTAGTCTCTATTTGTTTTTAATGCATAATAATAGTAATATTGAAAGGGTTGTTTTCTTGAGTTGATCAGCAGTGACAATCTTACTTTAATCGATTTAAAATTCTGCAGTTAGTGGAATGTTGTGACACATACAAAGTGCTCATCCAGAAGAGGTATAAAAAACATAAAGCACATACTTACAAACTTCATTGTCATTGTCCATGAAATTTAGCGGAAATGTCTCTATTGATACAAAACAATTTGGTTTTGGGAGATCCCAATCAAATAGATCAAGGTTTTTATTTTAATTTAGAGGCACTTTCCCTTCACCCATGGTCAAAGATGGTGTACGAATAGAAGGGGACATTTAAAAGAGTATAGCATTTATGATTCTAGATGGATGTATCTGTATTTTTACTCATTTTACATGAAATCTTGAGAAAATATCATTCCCCCCCTCATTCTGTTAAACTATCAACTTGACTCCATACTTTTCAAAAAATATCACTCCCCTCTCCCAAACAAAAAGATTCTATTTAACTTTCTCAACCATTTGAATTGGCCGTTGAGTCAACTAATTTTTTTCTCATAATGCCTAATCTATCCTCCTAAACATAAAAAAATCTATTATACCCATAATGAAATAAATCCTCTTCCCCCCTACCATACTTGGTCGATCAAACCTACTCCCCTTCCCTTTTCTTTTTGAACCGAATGCAGAAAAGCTCAAAACCAGCAATTTTTCCATCATCTTCTTCATTGAAGCACTGGAGGTCGTGAATGGAGTCTTAGATTAGGTTTTTGTTTCTCAATTTTTTCAGTTCTCTCTGCGATTTGGAGCCCTAGATTTCAAATCGTGGAATTGAAAGTCGAGGTTCAAATCTAATGAATGAATACAAAAAAACAAAGAAAAAGAATCAGAACCCATGAAAGAATCCCACCAAAGA
Organism: Macadamia integrifolia; assembly: GCF_013358625.1. Taxonomy (NCBI): domain Eukaryota; kingdom Viridiplantae; phylum Streptophyta; class Magnoliopsida; order Proteales; family Proteaceae; genus Macadamia; species Macadamia integrifolia. The sequence continues at coordinate 15,805,536 of NC_056566.1, forward strand.
AAAAACAGAGGACCACCAATGGGTATGGAATTGGGATATCCATTTATATTGTTCGATTGAGTATATCCAATTGATGTAAATATCGTTCATAAAAAACAGAGCATAAATCCTCTTCAGTTTCATGTTCCGAGTATCTCTCTCTCTCTCTCTCTCTCTCTCTCTCTCTTGAGACAAACGAGGATGAGAACGGAGGTGAAGGGTCGTAATGGAACGGAGCTGCCGGGTGCTTCCAGGATTTGAAACTGGGCTTCTCCCAATCTGCCAATTGAAAACCCTGGCGTGACAATTCCTCCCTTGACTTGACGTCAGCCGTTCGATCCGCAAGCTTAGGATTGGGCGACGCCTGCGACAATACCAAAGGCGATAGAAGAGGGATTGCGATTTTCCAATCTTATACCTGATTCGAAGGTGGGTTAACCTGTATGGATGCCGGAGCTCGCCACTGCAGTCTAGTCGGAGCTTGCTTCTTATTCCCTCCCCCGAATTCCTCCCCTGTGATCCGGCCATCAATCAGCTCTTGACAAGATCCTGATTATACAGCAACTCAGATCTCAACTACAGATAGAGAAATCGAAATCGAAAGGAAAAATGAGAATGTGAAAGCAGAAAGCCAGAGAAGAGAGAGATTTCGAGTGGAAATTGACAAGTGATTTGAGAGGTTTGTTTTCGAAGATTGTGGACAGAAGCGAACCAGCGGCTTTGACGTTTTATAGCCGTAAAAAGTTACAATGAGAAGAGAGAACTGGAAAAATCTAGGGCTCCAGAAGCTAGTAACCTTGACCTTTAATTCAACGATTTGAAATCTAGGGCTTCAATCACGACCTCCAGCGCTTCAACGGAGAAGATGATGGGGAAATTTTAAATTCTGAGCTTGTTCTCCATTCGGTTCAGAGATAAAGGGGAAGGGAAGTGGGTTTGACCGACCAGGCCTGGTATGGGCCGGGTAGAGGGATTTATTTCACTAAGGTATAATGGGTATTTTATGTTTAGGATGTAGTTTAGGTATTATGATAAAAAAATTAGAGGGAGATGAATGATATTTTTGAAAAAATGTGGAGTTAAATTGATATATCGACATAGTTCAAAATGGAGAGTGATATTTCCTCTTAAATCTTTTTTTTTTATTCTATTTAATTGCATGTTATTTAACATATCTAACAATGGTTGATGAGACTTTGACTAAACAGTCTAAACCCATCAAAATGAGGGAAAAGATGGGGAAGCGGGAGAAGGGGTTTCCTGGATAAGGTCAACATTAGAGAATCGAAAATGATGTAAAATGCGGAGTTAGAACCCATGACTTTCTTGAAACACCTATGCACTGCTAATAAACAACGATTTGAAACGCAGAATTGGTATCTAAGTTGGGTCCAACTAATTTTGATATGATTTCAATTTGGATCTGATTCTACCCTAATCATATAAATTGCTTATAGATGGATTGCTTCGGACTGATCGGAATTGAGATGGCATCAGTCAATTCAGCCACTCGGATCTTGGTTCTTGAGATCCTACTAGCACATACCAACCGCAAGTGTCCTACTAGTTGTCTTCATGGCAGGAATTTTTTATTCAAGCACGTAGACCAGCTCATTGTTATATGTAATATTTAAAGAAATAGACCTCCAACTAAATTATCAACTAATCCTGTGGAGAAAGGCCTTCCTTGATATGTTGGTGGTAAGCAAACAGTCATAAAGATACAACTAGTAATAAATATTGGAAGACAATTTTCTATACGGGGATGATGTAAGAAGGAATTTACAAAGCATACCAACAAGGATTGAAAAATAATATTACTCATTACAAAAAATAATAATAATAATAATATTAGGAAAAATTACATGATTGCCCATTTTTGGGTTTCTCTTTACAAAATTATCCACAAAATGTTTTGGTTAACAAAAATATCCAAAATTGGGTTTGGGTTTGTAAAACTACCCACCCAAAGTTTCAGTTAACAAAAATACCAAAAATCAGGTTTTGATTTACAAAACTACCTAAAATAGTGAGTCTTCGTCTTTCACATATAATCATGTATTTTTTTTTATTACTAAAACTTTGTGTGAGTAGTTTTGTAAACCCAAACTCAATATTGGGTATTTTTGTTAACTTAAACTTTAAGTGGATAATTTTGTAGAGAAAAACCTAATTTTGGGTATTTTTGTTAACTGAAATTTTTGATGGATAATTTTGTAAAGGGAAACCCATAAATGGGTAATCAAGTAATTTTCCCATAATATTACTCCACGTAGAGGAAAGAGCAGACTTTTTTGACGCATGTTTGAGCTGTCTTGTCTTAACCGTCTGGATGGCATCTTCTACAGACCATTTTCTTGGATAGATAGACATCACCAAACCAAAAAAGATCAAATCAACTATAGCTAGAGTAGAGACCCATTTTAGACAAAACTGGACAATGGGACTATTTAGTTGCACCAAACCAAACGACCCACTTAAAGCATGGCACTTCCTATATAGACGTATATTGGTAGATAGGCAATAATTAATACGTTCCTATCTCATTTGATTTTCAACTGCCAACAAACACAACACAGCCCCAAAAGTCTCAAAACTCCCCCGACTCATACCAAATCAGTTAACAAATGATATGAAAAGAGAGTGGCATTTCTCAACCCGCTCTAACTAATTAGATGGCACCAGCGCTTAAAAACTTGGGATCAGAATTCGGATTGGTCAGGTTGGATTGGTTTCAAAATTGACATAGTTGAGACATCTGTTAAGGTTTTTCGTACAATATCTGTCGAAAACAGATAAAGGAAGATCAATTTTGATCTGAATCGATTAAAATTGACTCATCCGACCTGATTCTTAAA
>NC_056566.1:15809006-15811626 GCF_013358625.1 Macadamia integrifolia
ACCTCATTGTCGCTGGACAAACGATCCCCGTTGCCAACGAGAATCGTGATTTTTGGCGTTGCCACAATATCCAACCCCAGATGATGTGTGACCCTACTTTGTATAAAATTATGTGTGCTGCCCTCATCGATCAAAATTTGAATGGGAGAACCTGCTATGTAACCAGTGAAGTGCAGCGTCGTAGGTGCGGACTGTCCGGCCAGAGCATGATAGGAGAGTTTAGAATGAACAACATCCTTGATCACCGGCTCCTCCATGGTATCGCCATACTCTGGTGGTTCAACAGAACTTGGGTCATCATCATATTCCAACAAAAAGAGTTGGTGAGTTTAGCATTGGTGACCCCGCGCAAACTTCTCGTCGCAATTATAGCAAAGCCCCTTCTCTCGACGGTTTTGCATTCTACCGGGGTAAGCCGACGGATGGGCAAGTGCGGCGTTGAACGTTCGGTTGTTGGCAAAGCTCCCAATGGTGGTGGCGGTGCGGGAAGAAGTGGGCGGCGAGACCGAGGCAGAGAACGAAGGGACAAGCGTCTGTTCTCAAGGATCTTAGCCTCTTGCAAGCGAGCTAAGCCCATAGCGTGTGCCATTGTTGATGGCCGGAACGCCAATACCTCGCTGCGAATATCAGGTCGCAAACCCAACATAAAGCGGCTGAGAAGGAATGATGGAGGGACATTCATTGTGCGGTTCGCCAAGGCCTCAAACTAGGACTGGTACTTAGAAACAGAGGTTGTTTGGGTAAGCTTAGCAAGAGCTCCCTGGTGGTCTTCGAACTCGGATGGAACAAAATGAGTTTCAAGAGCATGGAGGAACATAGGCCATGTGGTGAACTGTCCGTTGCGATGCATCCACTGAAACCATTGGAGAGCTCGACCATCCATGTGGAAGGAGGAGATCGTCAACCGTTGATCATCTACCGTGTTATGATAGTCGAAGAAAAACTCGGCCTTGAAGATCCAGCCTAAGGGGTCATCGCCGTTGAAAAATCAATACGGATTGTTCGTGTTTGGATCTGTTGATGGGGTGGTGGAGAAATTAGGTTAGCCGTAGGGGTGCTGGGGGTGCTGCTTGAACGAGGATGCAAGCATAAAGCCTGTTCCAAACAGCCATCCATTGCCGTGATGCACACGACCAGCTCGGACATGGCTTTCTGATGGTCATCGGAGGTTGATTCATCAAGAGCTCGAAGAGCCTCATCGATATGTCGGAAACGGGTTCCCTTTGCCATGGAGAACGATTCAATGAAAGCACCAATGTAATGTTAACAGTATTACTTCGAGGGTAATACACCTCCTAAGAACAGAGGAAGAAGGGAAAAAGAGGAAATTCTTTCGTTACTTCTTTCTGGCCAAATCAGCCTTTCTTATACATAAGCTATCCTTCTCTATTATGTTAGGATCCTATTCCATAATACCCAATTAAGCCCTTACACGTAGTCCCTTAATGTCAGAGGTAGTTTTCTCTGTCGATTACCTCTACGCACTACTGGTACCTTTGGAGATTCGTTAGCCAGCTCAGCTTCTTTTATTGGTCCCACAGAAGTGTCCAATGAGATGCCTTGAGTCACAACAACATGAGCTCAGGCCCATCCAAGGACTGCTTCATAAAATGCAAAGCCCGTTTTTGGAAGTCAAAGAAGGAAAATGAGAGCAACGTAGCCACGTGATGTGTAGATGGAACCAAAATTATGAACCAAGCAAACCATAGATGAGAGTGACAGTGGAGAATTGGGTAACCCTTACCAAAAAACAAGAGAATTGGTTAACCACATCTATTATTTGATCCTGATTTGTGGTGATTATGACGATGGACAAATGCTACCCCGTGCAAGGAACTTGTTCTTGAACTGTGTAGTAGGGCGTCACGTGGTGGATTCTACTACCTTATCATCGTTAGATCATGATCTGGCTGTTGATATGGAATATCAATCAACTCTGGAGCCTAATGAGGGTCTGTACTAATATGTTTAAGGGAAGGGTGGGTGGGGGTTAAGGGGCTGGTGAGGGTTTTACATAAAAGCTTTATTTCTTATATATTACTTATTTGTATACAATACTGTTACAAGAATCGGAATACATTGAAATTGATTGTGATAATCACAGTTCTAGACATTCTAGAGTGGTCGATTCTAAGGTTTCTTTCAACCAAATTGCTGGATTTTATATTTTAGCGACCGACTACAAGGTTTTTTGGGCCAGGATCTAATTAACCTTAATTCCGAGTTTAAAATCTTTGATGAGGAGGGATCTAACTTTGCCCATGTCATGTATCATTTTTGTTCACTAAAAATGTTCTCTATGTTATCATTTAATCATGTATTTATAATTAAATTTTAGATGCGACATGATTTTTTTTTCATGTGATAAGTGAGTTTGGCTTAGGGTGTTGTTTCAATTGACAACCTCATCTTATAGGAAAGAATTACTGATTTTAAAAACCGATACATAAGCTATTTGCATGGCTGATTGATTACAATGCAAAGAATATTTTTATGTTTAATAGTTTACCAAAAAAAAAATTTGATGCGTAACATAATATATATATATATATATATATATCTTGTCTTTTATCAATATAACATATGATTTTATTTTTCAAAACTCTATTTTATTAAAAAA
>NC_056566.1:15811646-15835626 GCF_013358625.1 Macadamia integrifolia
AAAAAAAAAAAAAAAAAACATATAAGTCTTGACTATAATTTTGAGATTTGAAATGATTCATTAAACATGAAACATAATATATCCACAAAATTCACCATTCATCCATGATAAGATAGTCAAATCATCAATCATATATAAGGGCTATTTGGACAGTTCAAGATGATCGGGACTATTTCTTACCTTCCTACTTACTAAACAGTTCCAAAATTGGGATTAGATCCTGTTTAATAATGTGATTGTCTGGTTCTAATTCCTCAACAATTCTAATCACTCAAAGTCTAAAATAATCAATTATGTATAAAAATCATAATTATATAAATAAAATTTCCAACATACAAATAATTGAATATATATTTCTAAGAATAAAATAACCAAACATCAATTCTTAAACATACAAACAGTCAATTAAGCCCAAAATTTTCACTTCTAAATCACGAACATCAAATCAGATTTAAATAAGTTACATCTAAGTATTAATTAATCCTAGATAAGTAACTTAGGTATATTAGATGGGTCCTAGCGGTTATGGTTCTAACTAGTTTCTTATTCAGCTTTCGGTTCTAGACTCATCGGAAAATTCATCCCAGAACCATCCTGTCTTATTTAATACTTGGTGCCAAAACTAGCTCCTATAAGCATAACCATCTCATTTAGTAATGTGATGTGTCAAATTTGGGTTTTTCTCAGTTTTGGATCCAAATTGACACTATAATCATGCGGCAAAAATGAACCGTATAAGAGATCAATTAGTAATAATATATAACACCACCATTGTAGGGTTTGTTTCCTCTTTTAGGCCAAGGTTCAAGGAAGTGGAATCCACCAAAACCTTAAAATTTTGAATTAAAAAGAAAAAAACCAAAGGTGTCCCCAAAATCATGAAATTTTAGAGTTTTTTTATTGAGTAAAAGAACTCAAACCATATGTAAAGCCTTCATATGGGGTGTTGGGTTAACGAAAAAAAAAGAAGTATATATATATATATATATATATGTGTGTGTGTTGGCAAGGACTCATCCCTAGGGGTGTCAACCGGTGTGGCCTAATCGGGCTTGACCATTTGGAAGCCTTGCACTGTGAACGTCCATTTACGTAAATGGGTCTAGATTTGGGGGACATGGTACGATTAATAATTGGGCTGGTCAGTCTCGGGCTTTAATCGGGCTACCATAAACGGGTCTTAACCGGGCTATAGACCTATTTAACTTTAAACTGACTTTAAACAGATCCTCTTTAAAATTGGTCTCTTACATGTGCTTGAAGAGGAATACAAAAAAATTGAGGCAAAGATGAGCATAGTAAAGAAAAAGATCCCACAATTAAAATGAATTAAGCCAAAGATGTGCAAAGTAACTAAATTACTCGATCTTCAACCCACGAAATTCAAATCAATTAAACTATGTCTATATAATCCAAGTTTAATAAATTCAAATCAATTAAATTATGCATAGAAAATTATGAATGTTCATATAACAATTACCACCATCTCAACTGTACATATCACATACTCTTAAGACTAAATACAAATAGTACAAGTAATATTAAAGGGGTTTGCCTTGAAGGAATCGGTTCAAATCGGGCTTGTAAATGTGTCAGGCCGATAGGGCGTCTGTCTGGCTAGGTGGTTGCACTGTGTGTTACCTATTTATAAACGACACGTTTTTTAATCGGGACGGTCTAGTCTGGCCATAAACGTGTCAAGCTCGATCAAGCCTATCGATGCCGGCTGGGAATTGACACCCTTACTCACCCCTACACCTAGAGGATAGAATATGCAGATTCCAAGGCCGGTCCATACCAATCTAGGCCAATTCCGATAGATCCCCGGATTGATCCGGACTCCTATTGTGTTTTTCAAAACTTGGTTCGATGTTTGAACCTATGAACCTTAAAGCGATCGGGACATACAAAATTCGGTTGAAACCAGTTGTTCGCAAAGATCGATAGTCAAACTGACCTACCCAATTCTTCTCTTAAAAAAAAAAATAAAAAAAAATCCGAGCCAATGGGTAAATTCGTAAAATCGTAGCCGACAAATGGGCCGGTTAGGGATCGATTCAAATCTCGATAACCCTCTCTTTAGTCCAGTGACTAGTCCCTTCTCCATACGGACTTTATAACCACAAAATCAATCCAGAGACAGCAATTTTTTTATATTTTCAAATTGACGATGTCACCCTTTTTATCCACACAATTTCCATATTTATGTTGGGAGATATTGCGCCATCGAAAGGAATTCCACAGCACACACCGTATACTACTATGTGTGACGCAGCATGTCAGTGTATATGCCGTAGACCTCGGTCATTAATCCGTGGGTCCTGCTTAAGGAATTGTAAATCATTTCAAGTTCATTTATAACGAGCAAGATTCAAGATTCATCATCGTTGAGAGACAAGATTTCAATCGTTGGGTTAGAATATTCAAACTGATGGGACCATCCATGTTACTTTCTTTCCATCCGACGATTTAGGAATCGCTCTCTCGTGGGTATAAATATCATGAGATCGCTGTCATTTCTCGCGATGACGTAGAATTTGAAAAACAAATGAGCGGTAAAATCTGAAAGTAATTCAAAAGCAGTATAAGGGTACGATAGTCATTTTAGGTGCACACATAAAATCGTATATCTGTAGCTCTGTATTTACAAGGCCACATTTGCATGCAAAATTTTGTTTTCCTTTTTTCGATTCTTAAAATTTTAAGTTTAATAGGGTAATAGGGGAGAGAGACAAGAAAAAAAAAAAAAAAAAACTGAGGATTTCCGACACCAGATAAAGAGAAGTGCGCAGAGGACATCGTCATTTTAACTCCCAAATCTTCACCTAAATTCATCTCACCATCTCACCTCCCAAGAAAACCTAAACATGTTTCCAATCTCCACCAAATCCAGCGAAGCTTTCTGATATCCTTAGCGGAGTTTCAGTTTAAGAAAATCGAATCGGAATGGACTAAATCGTTGGTGACTAGCATTGTTGATCTGGAAACGATGGTCCTGCACACAGGTTCATTTCAACAGATTTTCATCGTCGAATTGCTTTGGTTTCGCGGTGGCTCTCGGATGATCTGTGAGTGTTTTTATCATTTCTTTGCTGATTACTTGATCTTTAGACTTTGCTTCTTAATGATCGGTGTCCGAATGTCTGGTGCTGCTAAGGATCATTTAACAAAAGCTTTGATTTTGATTTGGTCGTACTGTTAAAGCTGTTTGATGTTGATGGATTCTGTTTTGAATGATGTGGAAATTGGAAAGACGATCGTTTCTTTAGATTCTATTCGATTGTGTTGGAAAAAGGAGAAAGGTTGGAATCCACACCGATAAATTTCAATCTGTTTTTTTGGTTTCACTATTCAAATTGCTTCTGATGAACTTCTGGCACGCTTTTTAATCTAATATTTTCTGGATGAGAGAGAAATTCTCGGCATGGCACAATGTTCCAATGGATTCGTTATTCTTATCAGTTAAAGCTTCTTTCCTTCCACACACACACACACCCCCTCCCCTCATTGAAACTAATCCTATATTAGAGAAAAAGGAAGAAACCTAATATAGTCAAATTGCTACGGATGGATACATCTCCTTTTAATCTGCATTTGATTCCTCTGACGTGGTGCTAGAAAAGTGGATATTGAAGTTTGTACACTGGGAAATCTGTTTTCTGCAAAAATGGCCGTCTCTCTAGTTGAATTGCTTGTTTAGTAAGCAGTTTTCTTGTTTTTAATTCTTCCTTTATTTCTTTATTTTCTTTTATTTTTGCAATGATTTAACCTTTTGTTATTTTAGTTTAATTTATAATCTTCATTGGGTAGCAATCTGATTCTCCACTAGTACTGCTAGGGATTCTGACTTCTAGGACTGAATTCTCTGCAGAAATGGGGTGCCTGTCATCTGTTAACAAATTTTCATGTCTTCTTCTTCTTCTTTTTTTTTTGGAAGTGTCCTTGCTTAATTTCATGATTATTTTTGGCATTGATCATGATTTGCTTTCCTGCTATTGCTTTGTCGGTACAGAAGTTTTGCAGGGCTTTGTCGCAATTTAATGTGGATGTGATTTGCATGGGGAAAGGATGCCAGAATTGCGAAGTGGAGCCCGGCAAGCTCGGTTAAGGTCCAAGCGGCTTGATGATCTTCAGCCTTCTCCCCAACCTCTTGATCAAGCGCAAAATTGGGTGCCACCTGCTCAAAACAGAACTGGAAGGAGAGTTGGTGCTGGAAGAGGAAGGGGTTGCAATGCCACAGCAGTAGCAAAAGGACCTTCAGCAGCAACACCAGCTAGGCCAGCTGCTGCTGGTCGAGGGAGGGGTATCAAGCTGATAGAGTTAGACCCAGAGATCCCTTGTGAGGTTTTTCCAGAAGTTGCAGCTGTTGGAGCAGCTGAACCAGCTTTCAAGAGGGCAGAGGGGGTGGCAGACAAAGAATTATTTATGGAAGGTGGAAGTGCTGAGAAACTGATGGGAGTTGAGGAGGAGGCGAGCACCGCTCCAGTTCCTGAGAGGGTATGCACCTGTTTTCTCTTTATTCCTAATTTGACTCTTATGAATAATGAATTAACTATTCGAATAAAAACTGATGTCAGTCATTGGTCATTTAATGGTGTGTTTTACAGCCATTTTGTTCTTCTTATTCTACTCTATTGGTTTTATTTTATTTTGTTACTTCTTCAGTGGAGTACTATTCTTTTCCCCTACCCACCACTCTTGCGCATTTCAATACTTAGCTGAGTGTGCAACAAATTCAAATGGGTCTTTCCTTTGCTCTCCCTCTCTCTCTTGCCAAGTATTTTCTGTTTACAGTTTAGCCCATGTGGGACGTGGCCCTGGGAAATAAACAGACTGCTTAAACTCGTTCTGTTCCCTTTGCTTCTTCATTAGTTGCAATGCAAAAATCTATGTTTTCTTCTATTCAAATTGATGAATTCCTGGCCAATATGACTCCCCTGCTGTGGTATTATTTCTCTTCAAGTTAAAGCTTCTGCTATCATTCAGTTGCTAAGGATTTTTCTCATAAAATTAGACTACACTTTCCCTTGCTGCCTGCAGGTACAAGTAGGTAACTCCCCCGTGTATAAAATAGAAAGGAAGTTGGGTAAAGGTGGTTTTGGTCAAGTCTATGTTGGAAGAAGGATGAATGGTGGCACGGAGCGAACAGGACCAGATGCGTTTGAGGTACATTTAGCATCATATAGGTCATGTTCAAAACATTCTAGATTATGATGCCTAAAATTTGTTTCTTAATAGGTGGCTTTGAAATTTGAGCACCGTAGCAGTAAAGGTTGCAATTATGGCCCACCCTATGAGTGGCAAGTTTACAAGTAAGTATCTTGTTGTTGTCTAAATCTAAGCATCCAGCTTTTGTTTTGTTGACTTAAGCTTGATCATTGATTTTTTTGCTTTCTGGTCAACAAGCACCCTGAATGGCTGTTATGGAATACCTGGGGTTCACTACAAGGGTCGCCAAGGAGACTACTACATTCTGGTGATTTTTGACTTTGAATTCCTTAATGTAAGGTGTTTTGAATTCTTATTTTATTTCTGAATGAAATTAAGTAAATCATTCAGGTGATGGACATGCTTGGGCCCAGTCTTTGGGATGTTTGGAATTCCGTAGGCCAGTCGTAAGAAACGGAACCCCCTCTCTGTGTGTGTGTGTGTGTCATGTTGTGTGTTTGTGGGTGTGTGAATCTATTACAGTTTTATGCACATTCAATATTTTCAACAGGATGTCACCAAACATGGTGGCTTGCATTGCTGTGGAATCGATATCAATTCTTGAAAAGCTTCACTTGAAGGGGTACTTCCTAATATTTATTACTTTCTTGTATAATTGGTCAATCTATTGCCTGTTTTCATTTCATGAAGTTATTAATTAGTTGTACCTATTCGCTTTTCCAAATTAGGTTCGTGCATGGCGATGTGAAGCCAGAAAATTTCTTGCTTGGTCAACCGGGGTCTGCCGATGAAAAGAAGCTCTTTCTTATTGATCTTGGTTTGGGTATGTTGTTCTTTGTGGTCTCCAATCATCTTTAGCACTGTCTGTCACTTGGATATTAACCTCAGAGTAGTAACCCTCGAAGTTAAAACAATGTCGATTAAATTTGGAAATCTTTTACATCGGAACTCCATCTGATGGTTTTAGTTCTTTTGGAGTAAATCTCAATTTCTTGCTTAGCCTTGCTATTTGTTATTAATATGTGTACGGTTCAGCATCTAGATGGAAGGATGCATCATCGGGTCAACATGTTGACTATGACCAGAGGCCTGACATCTTCAGGTTTGTGACTTTCAAATCCTCGAAAAATTTTTAGTCCACTTTTATATTCTAATTAATAGTATTCTCCTTTGACAGGGGAACAATTAGATATGCTAGTGTGCATGCACATTTAGGCCGGACAGGGAGCAGAAGGGATGACCTTGAATCACTTGCTTACACCTTGATATTTCTAATCAAAGGAAGGTTACCATGGCAGGGCTATCAGGTTTATCCAGTTCTTAATTGTCCAGTACGACTAGTTATTATTCTTTTCATATTTGGGTTGTGCTTCATCTGATATTTGTTGTTTTTTGATGTGTAATACTGTAGGGAGACAATAAGAGTTTCCTTGTTTGCAAGAAAAAGATGGCTACTTCTCCTGAGCTTCTGTGTTGCTTTTGTCCTGCTCCATTCAGACAGTTCCTCGAGGTTGTGACAAATATGAAGTTCGATGAGGAACCGAACTATGCTAAGCTTATTTCTCTTTTTGAAAGCCTGATAGAGCCGTGCACCTTGAGACCAATCAGAATTGATGGAGCTTTAAAGGTTATGAGGTTTCTGAAGGATTTCGGAGATGATTCAAGTGCTTAATCATCAATTTCATAAACAGTCATCCTTCCATTATTTTATGACTTTTCCTCTAATTCTTTTGCATAAATAGGTTGGCCAGAAGCGTGGAAGATTGCTTGTAAATCTGGAAGAAGATGAGCAACCTAAGAAGAAAGTGCGATTAGGAAGTCCAGCTACCCAGTGGATTTCAGTTTACAATGCACGACGACCCATGAAACAAAGGTAAACTGATACATAATTTTGCGCATGGTTTGAAAACTCAGCAAATGCGAAACATGAAAACAGCAACATTGCGGTTGAAATTTTGGTAACTTTTGTGTCATGTCGCCGAAACAGTGCATTCTACCCTTTATAAATACACGTCTCGTGAGATCGGGTTGAAAAAGACCGAGATCTCGTTTCTCTGGTCTCGGTCCATTTCACCTCCTTTATCCTGCAAAAGCTCAAATCAGTCTCCAACTTCAAATTTTGTCCACATCATCACCTCAAGGACAAGAACACATTACATTTAAGTGTGGCATGTAAATTAATCAATATTATGTTTCTTCATGGCATGTATGTGTAGAATAGGCAATATTACATAACGTATATAGAAACGTTCTATGGTTACTGCCAAGCAAGCGTGCAACTCTAAAACACCACTATGTGTCACTTTTTTTGCGTAATGAAGTTCTAAATATGTTTATTTACCTTAAAACAAGTTTCCCACCAAGTTTCAGATCATAATATGGCCGTTTGACCATTGAAACAACAATTCGAAACAAAAAAGAAAATGCATCAACTTGGTGATATCTAACCGAAGCGAATTGAGATTTCGAACCTTGATTTCTTGTAATATGATGTGGTGTATCCTTTCTCATGGTATTTATTTTGCAGATTTTATTAGTGAATTGTATTCTCATATCTTTGAAGACAGGCGATCTTTTGAAAATGGACTGGCCTTTGCTATTTTTGTTGTGGCTGAACCGCTGAAGCCATTATGATGCAATGCAACAAACTTAAAAATTTGTTATTGGGTACATAAACAGATTCTTTCTTGTTGCAGTGGCTGACTTCCTTATGAGGCGGTTGAAACAAATATTTATCATTTTTATGGAACTGTCATGTGGACCTTTTCCCCTGTTCTCCTGAGTTAATCCTACCTAACTTGAATCGTGAAATATTGTTGTTTCTGACGTTTACTCAGTTGTTTCTCGGAAATGCCATTCTGCATTATTACTTGGCATAAATGAGAAAAGGCAAGAATTTGCTGGAGCATTCTATGGTAGCAACAGTGCATCAGCACTGGGATATGGTTAGAAGCAGGGACTGGTTCTGCATGCAGATTAGTGGTGGTAAACAAGTTGGGCTAAGAAAGTAGTTCTTAACAACTTGAAAGATAGGAAATTGACAATCAATAACATATGTATCAGTGTATGTTAAAAAGAAAAAAAATTTAAAACATACACACCAGTAAGAAAATTCTGTGCTGCCTAGCTATAAGAGACCATAGTTTTTAAAGCGCTGGTGCGACTAAGGCGTTTGAGGGCCTGTCGGAGCGCCTTAGCAATAAGGCGGGCATAAAGCGTCGCCTTATTGACTAAAGCGTTCTTGTGTACTTTTTTTTATAAAACCAATCTATTTGACTCAGATACTAGTTAAATCCTATTACTCATATGCTAAATAAATATTAAATGTTTATATTCATACCAATGTAAGATATTCATCAAGAAAACAAATCAATAAAGTGAATAAACTAAGTTCATCATCAATTCATCATCAATCATCAATCATGAATCATCAATATTCAATCATCAATCATCTTAACATATTAACATATAATATAAATACATAATTATGAAACAAAATTATAAATATAAAGAAAAGAAGACATAAAATATACAAGTATTTATTATACACCTCTATGATGCCATAATGAGTGCCTAAGCCCTAAGGTCATCCACTATATTTCTACTCCTGTCAAAGAAGTAATTAAGAACTTAGAATTAAAATACATCGAAAGTAAAACTCGAGATGCCAAATTAAATGGATGAGAAGTGACTAACCTGGGGATTCTTAATCATTCTAAAAAACTTTAAACTTCAATGAAGCTAAAACATAAAATAAACTAAAATGCTAAGAATTTAGTAAACAATGAAAGTCAAATACTTAAAGTTCAAGGACTCAAAAAACTTTAAGTTTAAAGACTCAAAATACGTCAAAGTTCTAAGACTCAAAGACTTTCAATCCAAATCAGTAATTAAATTAAAATCTTCTTCTTCAACTGCATTTTGTTGCTGGCTTGCATCATCTGGAGCTATGCCATAATCATCCTCAATGTTTTCATCATCACGAATATCCTCTTCACTCATCTCATCCACTTCTTCATCTGACAAATCCTCAAGCTCAACACTCCTACCACGCCGGGTATAGCAAAGATTGGTTCCACTGGTAGATGCTGGAGCCCTCCTTGGTCTATTATGGCCTTGGTATGATGAAGATGCTCCAAGTGCTCTATCAACATCTCTCCAAGTGATATCATTCTTAGGATGCACTAATTCATCCTCTGATTCACCAATCATCCACTCACTACTCCAATTAAGATCATCGAGCAACAATGGATTGTAGTTTCTACATTGTTCTTTTCTTTCTTGGAACCTTGCTTGAAGTCGGCGATTATATTGAATGTAGACAAGATCATTTAACCGCTGATGCTCTAACCTATTCCTCTTCTTGGTGTGAATCTGAAAAACATTAATAATATGAAGTTATTTACTTATCTTCAATAAAACCATATTAAGTGAAGTACATGTACTATTGTAATCAGAACTCAATAGTCAATACTCACAAATTCAAATGTGCTCCAATTGCGCTCACAACCAGAAGATGAGCAACAAAGACCAAGTATGCGCAATGCAAGCTTTGAAAGGTCAGGAGCAGTACTTCCATGTCGAGACCACCAAGAGACTATAAATATATAATATAAAAAAATAGGTTAAGTAAAAAATCAACATTTTAAGTTCTAAACTAATTAGAACTTTAAAAGGAAATATACTTACTAGGATTCAACTTGTCCCTTTGTCTAATCGCCATGTCCTTTGCAAAACTTCCTTGAACAGTGGTATACTTGTCAACCTGGACAATGATCTTATCTTGCAAGGTCTCATCAGGCACCAACCTTACAAGAACATCATTGAAGGCATCACTTGCTTTTTGAGCTAAGTCCAACTCATTGTCAGGATTATCTTCTATTGCCTTAAAGAACTTGTTTGGATTGAGGAAAAAGGCAGCTAAATATATTGATCCATTCATCATAGTCTCACAACGGTGATCAACAATGGCTATGATTTTCTTCCATTTCCTTTCATCATCTCCAAAATTTTTTTTGATGTTCTTCCTTGCCACTTGTATTGCCATATATACTTCAGGCATAGCAGGCAACTCATCACCATCTACAATCCTCAAGAGTTGAAGAAGAGGCTGTGATGCTCTTATACAATCCATCACACCATTCCAGAATGTTGTAGCAAACACAGTCTCAGAAGCATTCTTCCCTGCCTCCGTAGATGCAAGCTTAGAACGGGACCATTCATCATCAACAAATAATTTTTTCAGAGATTCTTTGTGCTTGTATAAGCTCTGGAGTGTTAAAAAGGAAGAGGCAAATCTAGTCACTCCAGCCCTCACTAAGTCTCCTCCTGTTTTTTGCCTCATGGCTTCAAGAAGATGAGTGTGTCTGTAGATGAATGCAGTCAATTTCCTGCCCTTCGATATAACAGACATGTAAGAGCGTAATTTGCCTACTTCCTCCATCATAAGGTCTATGCAATGAGCTACACATGGACTCCAAAATAACCTCTTCCTTTTCTCCATTAGTAGTCGACCCGCTGCAACATAGTTGGCAGCATTATCAGAGACTACTTGAACCACATTATCTTCACCAATCTCTTCAACCTTGCTATCAAGTAGCTTAAATAACATTTCAGCTGTTTGTGATTGGCTAGATGCATCCACAGACTCCAAAAAAAAAGTCCCCTCCGGACAATTGACAAGAAAATTAATTAGGTGCCTTCCTCTCTTGTCTGTCCACCCATCTGACATGAGTGTGCACCCATGTTTCCTCCAATATCCTTGACACTTCACCTTTAACTCATCAATTTTATCCTTTTCAGACTTCAATAGAGGCCCCCTATAGTCATGAATTGAAGGGGGCTTGAAACCTGGTCCATATTGACCAATTGCCTCTACCAATTCCTCAAAACTCCTCAACTTTAAAGCATTAAATGGAACACCACTCTCATAAGCCCACCTTGCAAAATAAGAATGAAGTTTATCTCTTTCTTCTTCTCCTCTTACTCGGTTCTCCATTGTTGTTTGATATGAACCTTTATCCCTCCTTTCTGCAACCACTTCTTCAGGAGTCCTCCTCACATGCTTATCCATGGGACCCCTTACTTGTTGTTTGGATTGTGTTTGAATGATAGCTTTATTTCTTCTTGAAGTTGTCCCAGAGCTAGGGATAGGAAATGAGACCCCCAAATCAGATACTATATTATGTTGTGAACGGGTTACTTCTGTAGGTCCATCACTAACATCCAAATCATCCAAACAATCAAAGTTCCTCTTCCTCTGGTTCTTCAATATTGCATCTCTCATCTCTTTAGCAATTGCTTCAGTTGTTTTCACACACTTGGCTACATCTCCATAGCCACCGATAAGATGTTGCTTCAACCGTTTTATTCCTCCCCTGACATCCTTCCCACAAAGGGTACATTTAATCCAATTTCTGTCAGATACGTCAGGCCAATACCCATATTTCCATCCAGGATCATTTGACTTAGCTCTCCTTTTCGGATCCTTGCTTGGATCAATCGTTGAATGTGCAGTAGCAGCCGTACTTGTATTTTCACCCCCACTGCTACCACCAATTGTTTCCATAGATAAGTGGAACCTGAACCTACACTTATCAACCAACCAATCATCTTTGTCACCATAGGAAGAAAAAAAAAAAAAAAAAAGAATCTTCTCTTGCTTCAGGACATACCAAACACAATGAGAATTTCTTAAACCAAGAAAAATACAATTTCTTTTCTTCTCTTGGCTACCAAACACAGCCTACGGAGTATAATTAATATTTAATCCGTGCAACCATTTGAGTTATGAGCTCTTGGTATGTTATGTCAAAATGTCGAGGAGAAAACTTGGGAAGATTTAAAAAGGCTAAGGGAGATGGTAGGAGAATGATGAATGAGGCATATAGTTAATCCTTCGTATTTTTGGGTGTATTGGATGGTGAGAAAATATATGGACTTGTCAGAATAGAGGACATTAAATGTAGACTGTAAATCGTGTTAAATGCATAGAGAGCATAGATCTAAGACTGGCATACAACGAAATGAAAGAATGACGAGAAATTTTAGAAATTATTAAATGGGTTTCCTTAAGGAGTG
Source organism: Macadamia integrifolia (assembly GCF_013358625.1). Taxonomy (NCBI): domain Eukaryota; kingdom Viridiplantae; phylum Streptophyta; class Magnoliopsida; order Proteales; family Proteaceae; genus Macadamia; species Macadamia integrifolia. The sequence goes on from NC_056566.1 coordinate 15,823,896, forward strand.
TGGGTTTGAGAAGCAGTAGACATTCATGAGATTAGAGAAACAATTAGGTGTTCGTTGAATTGAATAGTTTAAAGCCAGTGTAGCATTCATGATATCATTAAGCCAGTGTGGTTGCAGGCATTTACTAACTCCTTTTTCCCCTGATTTCTGTAGATATCACTACAATGTAGCAGATTCAAGGCTTCGTCAACATGTGGAGAAGGGTAATGAGGATGGGTTATACATCAGTTGTGTGGCATCTGCAGCAAATCTTTGGGCCCTCATCATGGATGCTGGAACGGGTTTCTGTTCTCAAGTTTATGAATTGTCTGCCGTCTTCCTACATAAGGTTGGTTTACAAATGTGGTAGTTATCATGATTACATGTGAGTTGTGCATGTTCATGTTCTGCTGCTGACCCCATTAGTTTGAATATGGGTACTTTCCAGGATTGGATAATGGAACAGTGGGAAAAAAATTATTACATCAGTTCAATAGCTGGTGCCGCAAACGGGAGCTCACTGGTTGTTATGTCTAAAGGTCTGTAGCCGACCCCGAATTACGGATTTTATTTTTCTTTCCTTATGTAAAGAGCGCTTACGACTATATTACGTGGTCAATATTGTTGTAGGATGCGCTTTCATTGTTTTGAAAGCCGGTTAGGGTCTTTAAGTAGTCTAGCCTTGTAACTCATATAACCTTGTGGAAGAAACACACAATATGTAGCTAAAGGAGAAAAGCAAAAAATCTATTGAGGATACCATGCTATTCTCATCTTTACCTTCAAATTTAACGGTGTAGCAGCAAAGAGATGAGTTTGTGGTATACTCACAAGCCCTCTTTACCTTTTCATATTTTCATTGTAAAATATGAATGCTGCCTGTTTTGTTGCTTGATTTGTTTTTCCTATTGTATATTGTCATAACTAAGTGCTGCATCTGCCAATGATGCTTGGAATATTAAACTTCATTTTGTCATAACTAAGTGCTGTGTCTGCCTATGTTGCTTGAGGAAAGTTTATTGCTGCATTGGTACATCAGGAGATGAAGAGTTTTCCTAATCTTAATTATAGTTCTTAAACGCTGACTGAGCGTCAACTTGTCAGGTTTGATTGATTTGAAGGTTAGGTTGTTTAGGAGGGCCCAGTTTGTAGATGAAAACAAATTGCTGTCTCTAACAACCTTTAGGTCTGGAAATGGGCATTAGATAGTATTTAAAAGGGGTAATAATGTAGAGATTAGTTCGACTAAGAGCCAACTCTACAAGTGGATCTATACACAGATGTCGAGCAGTTAAATCACCTCTTTGAACAGTCTTCAACAGATCAATAAATTTCCGAGTAGAACAATCACTGGAATTGATTGAAAAAAGAAAAAGAAAATAGAAGATTGGTAGAAAGATAGATTTGGAATGAGCCTCTCTCTTTCCTGGGCCTCTCACCCCACTCATAGGCATCTCACCCTCTCAAGGAATCTCTCCCCTCACTGCATCTCACAGCATTCGTGGCTATCAAACCAGAATTCTCTCTTTTTTCTCAAATCGTTGGCTGTATTTCAGCTTTAGCTTTATTATAATATTGAATTACAGCAATTGGGGGTTTCTTCCTTGTGTTGGACATTAAGTAAAATAGAATGATTCCTGAGGAAAAAAAGTTACAATTGAAGCTACCAAGTCCCCCACACAAGGACTGGATAAGAAATACAATTAAAATCCTAAATTGTCTCCTTGGCAACTTGATCCCTTAGGCTATGTTTGGTTGTAAGGGGAATTAGAGGGAAGGGAAGTGAAAATTTTATACTAAAAAAGGAAAAATATGTAATCATTACCCATGTGATTTTAACATTAACTTCAAATCATTCCATATTTAGTTATAAAATTTCACTTTACTTTGCATCCAAAATCCTTTGCTATAATATGTAAAATAAAAATTGCATGTAAAATATATCAGTACTAAATATGGTTAAAAAAATTAAGTAGTTTATACAATCTTATGAGATAATGATTATAAACATTTCTTTTTAAAGTATGAAAATTTCACTTCCCTTCCCTTTAAATTCCCATTGCAACCAAATGGAGCCTTAGGAAGAAAATCTCCACTTCCGTACAAATGGCTGTGGGGCCCACAAAATCTGCTAGAATCCTTCCAATTCTTGTCTTCATGCAGCTGGCATTAAACCCCACGAAATCTAGAGTTAATTCCTAGAAATCAGCAAGTCAATAGAAGGAAAATCTGGAAAAAATCATCTCCATGCAAGCTGTCCTTGGATCCTTATCCAATCAAGAACCAGGCTGTCTCCCACAGAAATTCTGGATTGGTTTTGGGCCTTGTTCCTGCGATCTACATCGGGGGGGGGGGGTGGGGAATAAGAACCTGAGGAGAGAAACCCGATTTATGAAGCGAATCCCTAAAATGTAATCAGAAGACATTATCCGATCCTGGGTGTCCTGTGCTAGCTGTCAGTAATGGTATTCTCCATCCCAGTCCATCTGGCGTGGACTTTGATTATGGGCTCTACTAGGAGAGTAGGAGGTCGCATTGCACGGGCTTGTGGGTCCTGGTTGTGCCCTTTGTTCATTGGTAGTTCCTGGCGGTCAAAAACCTTGATGAACAAATAGTGTGTAACGAACTAGAAAGATAAGGTTATTGCAGTTTCTGAATGTTATTTCTTTTCCTTAAATCACTCAGCCATCTAGGAAGTAAGGATTGACTTCAAAATTTTGACTTCTGCAAGTGAGATTCTTATCCCTTTAGCGGTTATCCGATGGCCTGTTCACTGCTAATTTTCTAGCCATACAATCATTTTTCAGATCAGATTTGATATGGTATTATGTATATGGTGGTCATTCATATCTTTTGAAGGTTATATGATCTCTCTCAAACGATATTTTTGTTGAAGTTGCAAGGGAATACATGTCCACACCTATTTCATTTAATCAATGACTCATTCATCCTAATCGATCATAGATTCCGTTCTTCATTTTTTTTTAAGAATTAAATGGTTTTTTCTGTCCCTAACATGTTGTCTTCTGTAAATATTATAGGAACACCGTACACCCAACAGTCCTACAAAGTGAGTGAGTCTTTCCCCTTCAAGTGGATTAATAAGAAATGGAAAGAAGGTTTCCATGTAACCTCCATGACTACCGCTGGCAGCCGCTGGGGTGTAGTAATGTCAAGGAATTCTGGTTATTCAGACCAGGTATGTTGACTTAGTTCAGGGTTCACGAACTTCATTGACCACCTTCTATAACTAACTATTTTGTTGTCTCTGTTGATGGGCCATGTACAAGGTTGTGGAACTTGATTTTTTGTATCCAAGCGAAGGAATACACCGGCGATGGGAGAGTGGTTACAGGATTACCTCCACTGCTGCCACCCCTGATCAAGCTGCCTTCATATTAAGCATACCAAAGCGTAAAGTGGTAGATGAAACACAAGAAACTCTGCGTACCTCAGCCTTTCCGAGCACCCATGTAAAGGTAAGTGTCTGTATATTATATCTCCAGCTGTAATACTATATTATTGGTTTCCTCTTCCAAACTAATCAATTGAAATGCAGGTGAGAAAGCATGTTTTCATAAATTTGATATCATGGCAATTTTGCAGTTCTCTGCCTTTATTGGTACTAATATTTGGCAATCTTATTTCCTTTTAAACAGGAAAAATGGTCCAAGAATCTCTATATTGCATCAATTTGTTATGGTCGTACAGTTTGTTAATGTGCCGGTGGGTTTATATTCGATAATTTTCCAAAGAAATGTAGGAGGTATTCAAATCTTGAAAGTTGAGAGGGCTGGTTCTTGGAATTGGTTTTGCAATCAATCAGCTAGCTTTGTCCAATGTGAGTGACAGTTCCTTGTTTCTCATACCAAACCCTCCCATGCCTCTGTAAAAATGAGGGGAAAAAAAAAAAAAGGAATTCCCGAGCATGTGGCCTGAATCAACCAGAGCCACTGAAGACAATGATTTGTTGGGAAAACACTTTTGTTTTATAGTAAATTGGCAATGGAATAGAAGTGGTTCCTCGTAATTGCCAAAGTGCTTAAATTATTTTTAAAGGAAAGCAATCTATGATTAAGTTGTGCTTGTTGCTGGTCTGATATTTAGGTGTCTGTTCTGTCACATTGCTATGAAATAAGTTGAATTTCACGGTTCAGACATGAATTGGTGTGGAAGTTCATGTGTAGACATATTTTTCTGCTAGTTAACTAATCGTGACCGCAGCCTTTCGATGCTGTCTGGTAGCTGCCGTTATCTATTCCGACATCTTTTATATAACTTGTGAACCAGTAGTAGGTACTGTCTTGTGCCAACTGAGGACTTGACCTTCAGGGCTCAGCTCTGTTCAAACTTTGTCAGTTGCACAACCCAGTTCAGCTTGATTTGCACCACTATTCCCAGATTGTGGGGCTGGGGTAAATGTGGATGGCCATTTAGTTTTGAATATAAGCCATAGTGAAGGGCTTTCTGGGCTGCTTTGACCGAAGTTATACTCCCCCACCCCTTTCTCTTTTCTGATGGCTTCTTGAGTATTCTGCCTTATTTTATTTCCAATTGGTTTGTCATTTTGAACTAAAAGTACTCTCTCTCTCTCTCTCTCTCTCTCCTTTGGACAATTCTTCTCAAGGCATATTCATGTGCTTTGTATCTTCTTGAACCTTCTGATTCGGATAACCCTGATCTCCTGAACCCTTTAATTGGATTGCACGTCTTCTTTTTAGTTGAACGAACACCCTGGGATACTTTACGTGCCTTTTGCTCGGTATGTCTTCCTAATTAATCTGTAGCAGTTTCTCACTTCGTTAATGGTTCCTTTGGGTTGCCATTATGGTGATGACAAAATTGAAATATTTAGACAATTCGGGAGTTTTGGCGAAATACTTTGGACAAATTTTTAAGTATAAATAAAGAAAATTTTGTAATTTCCTGTTCTGTCCTTAATTGAAAGGACTTGGGACCATCGAAAAGGAAATTTCTAATTGAGGTTAGAAAAAAGAAACAAGAGACTAAAATTTCTCACCAATGAGGGGTTTGAAAATCAAATCGTCCAGTGGAAGATGCAGGAAGTACCGAAGTAGAGGAACAATCCCTTTAAAAATTTTTTTTTTTTCAAAAGAGAACATGAAACACAACAGAAGCTGAATAAAATTGATGAGAGGCAACATGTCAAAATTCTCAGGCACCGTTTGATAATGTTCCGTTTTTGTGTTTTCTTGTTTCTAGAAATAGAGAAACAGTTTAAAAAGCATTTAACAAAATTGTTCTGTTACAACCGTTTTTAGAAACATAAATCAAAATTTGTGTCTATTTACAAATCTAGAAACGATGACGAACAAGTCAGACTTATTTCGTTGTTTTTAGAAACGAATTTGAGAGAAAAAAATGTTGTTGTACTCAATAAATATCTCAGTTATTTAAACCTAAAAAGAGGCAACCGAACCCTCTATCCCTTTTGGGCATCTGATGATACGATTGGATTTTTTAGTGGCATTATGTTTACAAAAAATGTTTCGAGAAACAGATTTATCAAACACCAAAAAATCTATTTTTGTTTCTGAAAACGTGAAAAGCCGTTTCTTCTATTTCTAGACATAGAAACATTAGAAACGTTATCAAACGGTGCCTTAGGAGAGCATACCTAAGTTGCTAAAGGATTTAATCAATCCAGGTGTTTTACGCATCACAACCTCATCTCCTGCTTTAGGCATTTATTTTGTGATGTAGACAAAGGATATGTCCAATATTTTCGACATTATTGTGCATACTTCTAACTCTATATAACTATTAGAAAAAAAAAATCTATATATCATACAAATGAATGACTCAGATCACTTTCTAGAATAACATCACAAAATGTAGTGAGATCAATAACTATCCTAAAGAAAAAAAGAGTCTTATTTGGATCGTTTTAGGATCAAATCAGCTTGATAAATGTACAACTAGGGAGTATTTTGAGAAAGGGGGGGGGGGGGGGAGTTCCAAACTGTAAAGGATTGAAAAGATCATGCTATCCTTCAAATCTACGCTGAATATGTTCCTACACACTCTCCCATTAGTCCGCTAGAATAATGTTTTTTCTATAGGATAGTACAAATGATGACTCGGATCACTTTCTAGAATAAAATCACAATATGTTGTGAGATCAATAACTATCCCAAAGAAAAAAAGGGTCTTGTTTGGTGTAATCATTTTAGGATCAAATCATCTGAAAAAATGTACAACTAGGGGGTATTTTGAGGGGAAAAAGAAAAAGGTTCCAGACTGTACAGGATTGAAAAGATTATGTTGTCCTAATCTACGCTGAATATGCTCCTATGCACTCTACGAATGAACAACTCGGATCACTTTCTGGAATAACATCACAAAATGTTGTGAGATCAATAACTATCCTAAAGAAAAAAAAGGGTCTTGTTTGGTGTAATCATTTTAGGATCAAATCAACTTGAAAAATGTACAACTATGGGGTCTTTTGAAAGGGAAAAAAAATGTTCCGGACTCTAATGGATTGAAAAGATCATTTTGTCCTTCTAATTTGCTCTCTTACGCACTCTCCCATTTGTCCTCTAGAATAATGTTTTCTTTTAAAGGATATTTTATTTTCTTTGAAAAAAAAGAAGGGAAATTTACTATCACTCCCCTACATTTGGCCTATATTTACTAAAACTCTCATACCTTTTACCTTTTTTTTTACTAATACTCTCTTGCTTTTTTTATTTTTACATCTCTTTTTCCCCTCCTTTTTTTAAAACTCCAGATTACCCTTACTTTTCACTTGTAACCTATTACACTATTTTTCAAATTAATTGGTTGAAAACATGGTTTGAACCAAATCACTAACAAGTTTTGTCTCATCTAATTATTAAGGATGTTGTAAATTAAAAAAAAGAATAATTTTGTATCCGGTCTATATCTATATCGGTATCATATGTTTCAATCGAGTGCCACGCATTTTTTATTTTTTTTAATCCATAGATTGGCTGAGATAGATACCAATCTATTACCAATAAAAAAATAGATTGCTAAATTTGTGATGATAGATGAGATAAATAATAATAATAATAATAATAAATAAATAAACAACATCCCTGATGACTGGATGAGATGAAATAAAAAAATATATATTTTTAAGGACACATCAGCTATATCAATATTCTTGATAATTGGATAAGACAAAACTTGTAAATGGCTTGGTTCAAATCATATTTTAAACTAATCAATAGGAAAAAAATATATTATGTTATAAGTGAAAAGGAAAAGTAATCTTAGTATTTAAAAAGTGCAAAGAGAAAGAGATGTAAAAATTAAAAAGTAGGGAAGTATCAATAAAAATATAAAAGGTAGGAAAGTTTTAGTAAATATAGGCAGTATGGAGAAAATTTCCAAAGAAAAAAAAATGAAAAAAAGAAAAAGCCAATGAAAAGCAGCGAGAGGATTGGGAACGAGGGAAAGAGTCTCGAGAGGAATGCCTGAAGAATGCAGGTATACCTCTCGGTGTGGCCCAGCTTCATGGAAGGTGGCATCATCACCAAGGCCAAGGCAAGGGTAAACTTCCTGGTGGGCGGCTTAGGACCAGGAGAATGCTTCGTCCCCCGATGGAGAAACCCTCTTGGTGGTCGACCTCGACCTCGACCTCGGGTATTGACTTCTTCTGCTGCAATCAATGGCCTGCAGGACCATTACGCTGTGCTCGGTATTACTGCCACTGCTTCTTCCGCCGATATCAAGAAAGCTTACCGTCTTCTCGCTCGAAAGGTTTGTACCCAATTTAAAATGTTCCTCTCTCTCTCCCTGTTTCCTTCCTTCTGTGGATATATCTCGATCGATGGGCTAAAGAAAAGAAATATACCATTCAATTTAGGCCTTTAGGGTTTGGATTTTGCGAGACAGTAGCTTTGATGGTTTTAATTTTTGCTCATCTCTGTCTAAATTATTGCAACTCCTGAGTACTTCTGCTCTATTTTGTTGTTGTTTGGCCTTAGAGTTTATTTACTCCCATTCCCCACCCCTCCCCAAAAAAAAAAAAAAAGGCCTGCAATCAATCTTAACATCCTATCGATAATCGTTGTCTGAAGCTGAACTAGAAATTGTCATCCGTAGTAAAGTTGTGTCTAGGATGACTTATTCCTGATGTTTGGAGGATTTTCCTAGATAATTAACTTCCTAGCTAGATTGTGAAAACTTCGAATATGCACCTTTTGTTATGAAACGTTACTAGGTTCCTCAGTAAAGAAAGACATGACTTTATTGTCTCAAATTTTATTTGGGCAAAGGAAATTGTCTCCTCATATAGGTTCATAGTAATTGCTGCATTGCTTGTTTGCTTTGTTTCTTTGACATCTCTTGTGAATTTCATCAGCCTGAAGTGGGCATTGCTCAGCCTTGACTTCAGATTTGCGGCTAATCAGCATACTGAATGTTACTACTCTGTTTCCTTCCTTTCTTTTGGATGAATGTAGTGCACATTCTGATGCACAAACACAGCTGACCATTTACTTTGTCATTGTTCAGTGGATTTTTTTAATGGTAATGAAACTTTACGTCTGTATGTTCATTTACTTCTAAAGGATGAAATTGCTGAAGCATGTTGATAAGTTACTGTTAGAGCAAACACCAAGAGATACGATAAATAAACCAAGACAGATCGCACAACACAGAGATTTAACGAGGTTCACACACTAGGGTGGTGTGCTATGTCCTCGGCGAAAAAAAAGAAGTTTTATTATGTAGAAGAGAGATTACACCCAAGCAGCGGCGAGAAAACTAGCCTAGAAACCCTAGCTCGAAAACCCCCCAAAATTCAATGACTCTCTCAATAAGACAACAATATATTATATACTCCAAGTCGCGGGTCGACCCATCGGGTCGTGGTCATTCAGGTTGAACCTATCACAGATCTCAGAAAACTTCCCATTCGGGTCGCCACCAAAATATGTCGGAGCGGGTCAATCTTCAAAAAGGGTCAAGGATTCGAGACAAACTTAATAGTTACTTGTTATAAACTTGTAAGATTAATATTTTTGTTAAGAATGGTATTAGTGAGACTCTATGAAGAACATTGTGCTCTATGTTAGGTGCAGTGTTCTCAAACAGCAAGCTGTACCCCTTAATTTGTTGCAAGGTGCAATCCCTATGACCACGACGAGCCTGGTTATTTGTATCAATAAATATAGAACTTTGTAAAGCTACCAAACTTCTGCAATATGCATTTGATTTAGTGTATTTTTCAGAAAAAAAAAATATTGAAAAACCTTAAAATCTTATCTTGGAAATTTAAAATAATGGATGACCTTGTTCATTTAAAACATCCCCTATAGAGATCTATGATCTTGCACAACTTTGCTTTTTCTTCATGAATTACTCGTTCCTTTGGAAGACAATGCCTTGTAGATGAATTTTCCAAGGAGAGTGTAATCGGATATCATTTTGTTATTTGACTTCTTTAGCTTTATAGCTTTTCATTTTCTAACCACCATTTTCTATAGGTCTAGGGGAAACTGAAGTTTCAACTGTCCAACAACTCCTCCCTCTCTCTCTCCCCAAAAAGGATTTTTTCTCTCTGCCACCCCTGGGCATTTGCCAAAATCAGGGTTTATGACTTCATCATCTTATGTATTTATACCGACTTTAAAAAAATTTCATATACAGTATTTACCTGGAAACAGAAGAGCCTTAGGAAAAGTTTGTGAGAAAGGGGACAGGGTTCCTAGACGCCCGTCGTGGGAACCCTTTCCAGCACACACACGTTAGTTGCCATTAACTGCCACTTGAGAGCTTTAAAAGTACCCGCATTTGGTGGACACAGTTTTCCACGTCATCACTTAGTCATGTCTTGAATTTCAAACCAATCTTATTTCTCTACATACTGTTATGGTAGATTCAAAATTATTTATAAATTCAATTCTTTGTGTAAATGTTTGAACAGCAAGAACTATTAGAAAACGTGGAAAGTCCTATACATGGTGGGTCATTTGGTTAGATAGAACACTAAATTTACATGTTGCTTATCCAAGCATTTCCACATCTATCCAATGGTCAGAACACCAAGTCATTTTGGCCATGTGGAGATGTATTCCTCCAATGAGCAGGTATGAGGCCTTTTTCTGTTTTTATTATTATTATTATTTTTTTTTATTATTATTTTATTTTATTTCTTTTACTCTCCTCTTATTTCATTTCCCTATTTCCTTTGCATTTCTTGGCACCCAAATATAGATGTTGTTTCTCATCCCCTAACAAGAAGAAAAAGAAAAGAAAAGAATAAAGAAAGCAAGCTGAAAACTATAACAGCACAAAGACTCCACTACTTTGATTTTCTCAGTATCTTTTTGAGAACTGTCATACTTTTTCCTTAGCACCTCATCTCAGGCTTGGGCTAGTTATGTAATTTTCTTGAGGCTGATATTTACAATCTTCTATATGTTTTTTTGTCCTAAATTATTATGGTGTCATTCAGAATTTCATATGTCATTCAAAATTTCACATACTGGGCTTACAATTTCTTGAATATGTTAATGAAACCTTTCACGTCTGCCTTAGCACCTCATTGGTCCTGAGACTCTTGTTACTGAGGAGGAGCCAGAGTCATTGGTCCGGGCCTAGTTATGTAATTTTCTCGAGGTTGGTGTTAATGATCTCTTCCACCTTATATTTCATTGTGAATGATTACAGTATCATCCAGACGTTAGCAAGGACTCACAAGCTAGCGAGGTATTCAAGAGTATCCGATATGCATATGACGTGAGTAAATCGTTTTTAACATGAGTAAATTGTTTTTAACATGCACTGGCTATCACCTAAGTGGCTTAGTTCAAGGAGTAACTGGATTTTTTTAAGACACTGCTGAGATCTACCCATCTCTTACCACCCTCCTCTTTTCCTCTTCTTTTGTCCCTCCCCTGGTCATTTTTCTCAAACAGGTGCTATCAAACGAAGCAACAAGGGCTCAATATGATGGTGCACTTAAATTTCAGGAAGTCACTGGCAGTCCATGGCACAGAAGCTGGACTGATGACCCAAATGTTGAGGAGGGGAAAAGGGTTCATAGATGGGCCGAAGTTAGGCAGCAGATGTGGCGTGAGAGGTATAGGCAACAATTTGATGAAAGTGAGAACTCTTCTGAGTATGGTGAAACAGATGATGAGTATGGAGAAGAAATCTCAGATGATGAGAGAGGACCATTCAGCGAGGTGCTGAAATCAGTCTTCTTAGCTCTTTTCTTTATGCAGACACTTGGATGTCGAATATCTCTGACACTGTGCTGCCTGTCTGCATTTCTTGATAAGAAGCTAGATGCAGGGTATAAGGTGGGTTATTTGATTGCTTGGATTTTGGGTGGTAAAGGGGGAATTCTGCTCACTTTATGCCTGTCATTTGCAAGTTGGCTTTGTGGTAAAACCAGCAGCAGCTTTGTGGCTGTGGTTGTTGTGGCCATGTGGGTTGGTGCGAACCTTGGACGATATGCTCCACTTCCACAGGGTGCACTCATTACTCTATTGTACATGTCTGTCAAGCTACAAGTTGATTTAAGCTAAGTTCATGTAGTGAATTCTTGCATCTCTTTCCCAAGGAGTTGTATATATATCTTGCTCCAAGAGGCATTTTGTGTCTTAAAGTGGAGAAATTTCAGTCCCTGCTAGTTTTGTTTCTAAAGCATTGCACCAAAAGATTTTCTTGTGATGTGCTATGACCCCAACACTTTTAACACAAAGGAGAAACAACGCCATGAAAGTTCCCCTCCCCCCCCCCCCCCCCC
>NC_056566.1:15835656-15877731 GCF_013358625.1 Macadamia integrifolia
TTTTTTTCTCTTTATTGCGTGTAGGGGGTTTGGAGTGGGGGTTAGTGGGTGGGTGTTGGAATTCATCTCTCAAGTGTTTTGAATCTCAGTGTCTGCTGGATTTCCTCTCTTTATGCGTTAACTTGCCTCATCTTTCTAAGATTTATAGAATGAGTCATATAGTCCCATGTGCTTCATTATTGAATAAGTTGTATTCATGTGATATTGTGATTCCTTCTTTTGCTATTTCCTTTTTTTCCAGATTTTTTGTGACATAAATTTAATGTATTTAAAAAGGGGTATTATCACAAAGGTTTGTTATATATCTATAAGTTGTGGTCATTTAACCACGTGTTTAATGTAAAAGTTTAATTCAATTAAATACCTTTTTTGGTAATGGCAACAGCCAACATTACTGCGCATTCTCCTAATTTTGATTAGGAATGGACTGCTTATCCAAAAAAAAAAAAAAAAAAAAAGACGTCAGTCACCAAGTTTTGAAGAAAGTCCAGTTGTGTCGGAAAATCAATTTGTACTTCTTCCTCTTACAAATGGAAAACATACCTAAAAAATTAATTTATTTTCTAATCAATAATAAATTCAGTTTTATCCCAATTTAATGGAGTCACCATGCAAATAGTTTCATACTCTAATCAACACTCAAAAATAAATCTATAGCAAAACTTCTCATTAAAAAAAAATTAAAAAAATTAAAAATCTGAAGCAAAACTCCTTGAAAATGGAGATGTTTCTTGTCCAGGGTAGTTGAATCATGAATGCGTCATGTAGGCTCAAAACTGTACACAAGAAGGATTGGAAAAAAGAAAATGGCTGCAGTATTTGGGTAGAAATCGTCTGAAATTCTCATCTTGTACAATTCCATATAATTCCACCCTAAACGGTTGACACGTGTAAATATTCCATATCTACGGTTCATATTAATCAACCATAATACAATGTTAATCAATCATAATACAATCTGAACCGTAGATATAGAATATTTACACGTGTTAGCCATTTAGGGTGGAATTGTATGAAATTGTACAAGATGAGAATTTCAGACGATTTCTATCCGCAGTACCTATAAGAAAAGTATCTTTCCTTCCAACTTCCTACCTCTCAGAAATTTGAATTGATAAGGTCAAGGATAATGATGTGTAGCAACAGTTCTTGAGATTTTACGACTAAAGAACTTCAAATTTTTAAGGTGGAAATTAGAGAGGGCCTGCCTCCGTCTCCATTATCCCCAGTTTTGAGGCTCTAAAAGACCTTCCCTATCTCACCTCCGTTCATAATCCTCAAATTCCTCCATAAGTATCTGCCGCTAGCCATGTCCACGAAAACCCAGAATCCATCCCGAATTGTCTGATCAAACCACCGGGAAAAAAAAACCATTCTAAGTTTTTAACTGAAGTGGAAAGGAAAAGAGAGACGGCGAAATTTACTAGAATCAGAAATAGAATCCTACCCTTTTCAAACTGCATTCAGGGTTTGGCTTTGGTGGGCGACAAGGACGAGTCTGCCGTTGCAACGGCCAATGTCACCGAGAGGAACACCAAGATGAACCTTAGAGGGCACATTTCTTTATTTATCTTCTCTCTTCCTCTCCCCCCTCCCCCAAAACCTTCCCACCGACGCCCAAAAAAAAAAAAAAAGAAGAAAGAAATTGGAAAAAGAAAGAAAAGGTCTCTGATCCCGACAATCCCTTGACTCAAAAGTGCGATTTTCCCAGCTTGGGATTTGTCTTCTAAAACTAACAGTAGAAAAATAAAAGAAACGACAGTAGGAACGTAGGACAAGGAGAGAATCACGGCACAACTATGCAAGCTGTTTCTTCTTCTCTCTCTCTCTCTCTCTCTCCAAAGATCATTCAAATCAAGCAGGTGAATGGGAAAAAAAGATGAATCAAACTCTTTGTAGTTGCTAACAACAGAAACAAAAAGTCAAGAAGAAATAAGCAGAGTTAGTCTTTGGTCTCTCGTTAGCCGTTACTAAAATTAAAATTAAAATTCAATGGAGTTTCATTCACACCATGACTGTGTAGTAACCGAATAAAGGAAGAAAGAATTAACGGATATCATGGAATTACGGAATGGCTTCTGTAGAAACACAGTTTTTCCAAAAGCGAACCGGACACTGAAACCCAAAAGGAAGTGGATCGGTGAGGTTCGACCGCGGGGAGGGTAGAAGGTCAAGTAGAGTAGGTAATAATAATAGGGAGCCACAACACAAGGATCCAGTCTTGTGGTTATCCATGACTCCTAGTCTTCTACCACAGGATGTTATGACCATCCTATGAAATCTCAAAATTTCACCTCCATGCTGATGAAAAGAACCATGCATGCAACTCGGATTTTATTAAAAAAAATTCTCACTCCTATTGGATTTTATTAAAGAAGAAAAAAACAAAAAAAACTTAAATAAATATATATATTTTTTTTCTGGGAATGGAAAGAGCATAAAGATATGCATACCAACGCATGTATAATAGATGAGAAACAAAAGCATTCGTTCTTTTGAAGTCCACTATGGCCATAAGTCCACAACCAACCAATAATAATGGCTTTCATAAATTTCTTTTGATTCTCTTCTTCCTCTTCCACTTGAGCTATCATACTTGTTAAGTTTGTCTCGAATTCTTGACCCGTTTTGAAGATTGACCCGATCCGACATACTTTGGTGGCGACCCGAATGGGAAATTTTCTGAGATCTGTGATGGAAGCAGAGGGCTTGGGCCTATCCATCACTGATCTCGTATGGGGGTGCGGTATGGTTCGACCGGATCGACCGCGACCCGATGGGTCGAACCGCTATTTGGAGTATATATATAATGTACTGTTGCTTGTTGAGAGTCATTGTATTCTAGGGTTTTCACGAAGCTAGGGTTTCAAGGCGAGTTCTTCCTCGCCGCTGCTAGGGTGTAATCCTTCTTCTGCATAGTGGATCATCTTCTTCTTCGCCCGAGGACGTAGCACACCACCCTGGTGTGTGAACCTCGTTAAATCTCTGTGTCGTACGGATCTATTATCTTTCTTTATTCGTGTTTCTTGGTGTTTGATCTAACAATACTTCATACATTTGCACAACAAGGTGACTGTGTATGATGGTCATTGAATTTCAAAAAAGACGTTTCATGTCAAAAATAGAATTTTAATTTCTATATCAAAATTTTATTTTAAAATATAAAAAAATGATATTTGGTGAACTTATTTCAGAAACGATTATCTTAGTTGTTCACTTTTGTTGTATTTTAAATGAAACCAAAATGACAAAATAAGATTTTGTCATTCCATCGTTTTCCTTTTTTTTTTTTTTTTCCGCTTTTCGTTCCAAAAAAATCAAAAAAAATAAAGTTGACATCAAATGCTTTATTCTATTCTTTTTTTGTTCCCATAGAATGAAAAATCGTTAGAAATATTTTTCTAGATAAATAACAAATGCAACTTAAAAAAAAAATGTTAAATTTCTCATTCACTTATAATTAGATTGCATCAAAGGATATTAACATTAATGAAATAGACACTTGTCATCTTACGTGCAGAGCATCCAAACTCTAAACCACAACGGGTGGTATTAGACTTTTCAATCCATCGCTTTAAGTCTACAAGAAAAAAGCGCTCAAAATCCAAATACATGATGACTGAAACGGAACTTTGGATGGGGAGACTGCACTATACATTTATGACTGAAAAAAATAAATAAAAAAAGAGAAAATTGCATTGCCACCCCCTGAACTTTGGTCCTTATTCAACGCCACCCCCTGGACTTTTCGAAACATCAATGCCACCCCCTAAATATTACAAAAATTCCAAATCGGTCCCTGCCGTTAGCCGACCCGGTTAAGTAATGGAATGTCTGTTAGTTTTTATTTAAAATGCCCAAAACACCCCCATATGATGTGAGTGGACCATATTACCCTTGACCCTTCTTCTAACTTACTCACATATGGCTGGTTGACAAAACCGAGAAGGGAGCTTGTGCTGCCGTTGTCATAGCCATCGCCATCGCCGTCGCTGTTGCCGTCACCATCGCCGTCGCCGTTGCCGTCACCATCTCCGTCGCCGTTGCCGTCACCATCGCCAAAGCGTAGAGAGAGAAATAACTTACCCCACAACTTGTATCAATGGCGGTTCTAATGGATCCATCCTTGAGATTGATCAACTCGCCGATATCATCAATATAAGCATCAGCGCCGTTAGAGAACATGGTACCACCACCGGGGAACTTGAATCGATCCCCTTCAAATCGAATCGAGTTCTGAACCACCTTCTCCACCGGGGAACTCGCCGATATCATCAATATAACCATACGACGCCGGCATATGACACTTAAGCTGCAGTACACCATTGATAACCTTCTCGGTGGCCATCGATCCCCTCGACCGAGCCGTCTTTGCCAACGTCATATCCCTTCCAATCTCTCAGTTTCAAACCAGAAAAAGATCAGCGAAAAATCATCCAAGAATTGGGGATTCAGTGAAAAAAGGGAAACCCAATTCTGCTCTTCTTGACCCCTTTCTACCGTGGAAAAAAAGAAAAACAGATCTCACACCAAATTTAGGGTTTCAGACCATTTCCTTAAAAGGTAATCAACCATTAATGGACTTTGAATGAAAAGATTCAAAGATCCTGGTGAAGCAGACGAACGAGAACATGTCTGTACTCTGTAGAATAGAGAGAGAAAGTGAGATACTTCTTCTCTCTACCAGCTGTCTACTATTTTTTGTCTCTTGGAATCGGTTTTTTGACGGAAATCGAGATTGCTTCTTCCCTGAGACTACGACGGCGGTGGACGGAAACCTAATCCTAGATTGAGAGAGAACGGGAGGGATTTGCCAAGAGGTTGGGATTTGGGTCAAGGGTAATCTCAGCCACCTTTCATTTTGAGTTTTTCAAATTCTAGATTTTCAAAAAATTGTTTCTTCAATCCTCATAAAATCTCCTGTCTGTAGAACCCAAGTTTTGGTTGGTTTGTTGAACAGATTACTTTTCTGGGCAACCCCAACTATTTTCTCTTTCCTTTGTTATAGAATCCTATAGGACCCATACTCAGCTGCTTGAGTTCCTGTTTGCTTTCGACCCTCCTCGGTGATAGTGGCCAGCTTGAGTTTCTGTAGTGTCCTGTATTCTGGTTAGTGATCACTTTCTTCTATTATGTCGTCTTGTTCGGTTTAAGTGTTTTGATCTTGGTTCTGCTGCTCAAGTTCTTGTTGTGGTCTCCCAGTTTAATTCTTCCATCCAATTCCAAAAGCCCATCTCTGAATTCCCAGTATTCCCTTCCGTCTCCAAATCAGTTCTGTTTTGACGTTTCAGCTTTAACAAGATTATTCACCGAGGTCGACAACTCTATCTAACTGGATCTGAATTTTTTAATCCCTGTTAACATGCTAGATTCATAGTCATCAATGTCGATTATCTGCGGTCTCCCACTCCTTGAATGCGTATACTGCCTCGCCTGTGCCCGCTGGGCGTGGAAGCGATGCCTACGCTCTGGCAGTTATGACAGCGAGAACTGGGGTGTTGCAACCGCAGAAGAATTTGAGCCCGTTCCTCGCCTCTGCCGCTTGATTCTTGCTGTCTATGAAGATGACCTCCGGCACCCGCTATGGGCTCCTCCCGGTGGATACGGAATCAATCCTGATTGGGTAGTTCTGCGAAAGACCGATGAAGACACCCATGGCCATGCCCCTTCGTACATAATCTACCTTGGTCATGATAATGCCGATATCGTTCTTACTATTAGAGGCCTCAATATGGCGAAGGAGAGCGATTATGCAGTTCTACTGGATAATATGGTCCACTCACATCATATGGGGGTGTTTTGGGCATTTTAAATAAAAACTAACAGACATTCCATTACTTAACCGGGTCGGCTAACGGCAGGGACCGATTTGGAATTTTTGTAATATTTAGGGGGTGGCATTGATGTTTCGAAAAGTCCAGGGAGTGGCGTTGAATAAGGACCAAAGTTCAGGGGGTGGCAATGCAATTTTCTCATAAAAAAATAATAAAAAATACTATTCTGACAGGGAAACAAAGAGGAGATAAATTTTTTTAGGGGAATCCCTTTTTGTGTTTCTCTCTCAGCGGAAAAGGAGAATGCGCGGTTCCACTTCCACTTCCACTTCCCGTCTTCTCCCACCCGCACTCGATGAGAGAGAGAGAGAGAAGTTGCACAGTAGCGCCCGCACGGTTACAATGCAAGTAGTGATGAAAAGCCCATCTCATCTCTGATATACAAATTCCCCTCAGGGCTCAAGCATGCACATCCAATATATCACCAAGTCCTCCTAATTCAATGGCCTCGCAAGGTGGAATTCGTGTCGGATTCACGAAATCCTCGAAAGATTCGACGAATTAAAATGCGTCTTGGGGGATTCACGCTGCTTCCACCTCAATCGAGTCGGCCTGGAGAGTGGAGACCAGCAGCAAGATAGGTAAATGGGCATAGGCGTGGTGTGAAGTGTGAAGTGTGATCAGTGATTAGTGATTAGTGATTAGTGATGAGTGATGCTCTGTCTGGCTGAAGTAGGGACTTTTGCACATCCATCCTAATGCCTAAAACATATGACATCCACCTTATTCTTCTGACAATATTATCAAAAAATTTCTCTGCACACCCATATAGATATATATATATATATTATTATCTGGCATCCATTCCAGCTGCGCACTACTACTTTTTTGTCACATTAATGTTTGATTCCTCCTTAGTCTGGGACACTGGAAGTCTGGGACCATTTTTGCTCTTAATTTTTAACATCTGCTGTGGTGTTGGAATTCGTAATCGTCTCTCTTTAAACACTTCTGCTTCTATCTTTATCAATCTTCTTCTTTTCCTTTCTCGTTTTCTGAAGTTGCAGGTTCTCATCAGTCCATATTTCGCTGCTCGTGATGACACATCACATGTAGCCCCTTTGAAACTTGAAATCTTATGGTAAGATACCAATTGCCTCTTTAAATGGAATATGGGGGGAAACACAGAGAATTATCTTATGTTTCCATACATACAAGTTCTTCATTTTGTACTGAAAATTCTTTTTTTTTTTTGTTTCTCCTGGGAGTTGCTTAGTTTTTGGTTCGGTTCTTGGATCAAACATGAATGCGTTAGCAGCAACAAATAGAAACTTTAAGTTGGCAGCACGCCTTTTGGGGTTGGATTCCAAGCTCGAAAAAAGTTTACTCATTCCTTTCAGGGAGATTAAGGTGAGAATGGGTTACCTCAACATCTCAACATAATCTACTTGTTTTTTACTTGGATCATATCATTTACTCAACTGATCAACGCAGTAAGGCTTAATGCCTTATCCCAGCCACATGGGGTGGTCTTGGATCTTAATTATTTCTTATACTCTGTTGGTTTTTTTTTTTTTCTATTTTTCCTGTCCCTATTTTATCTGGTGAGATAATTGGTATGATGCTTATTTTCTTTAGGGACTTCGGAAAGGGTTCATCAGTCAGGACTCATGACCCTAAGACTTTCTGAGGCCAAAAGAGAAAAATTAAACTTTCAATGGGTTATTGAAACTTTTGGTGCTTGCATTTGGTTCATCAACTCTGAATGCAAAGCTATTGTACTTGTAACAATTAAGCAGAAAAATGAACTTAAATTCATTTGTTTCTCAGATAGTAGTAAATTCCAACTGAGAATAGCACAACGAATTGCATGTGGCTATTATATTTTAAGGAAAGAGGTGTTCTAGTCAATCTAAAGAGTGGTCTGTGGTTTCCTGCTCAGCTTTCACTAACACTCTATACCTGTATAATTTGCATTCACTAACATTTTATACTTGTATAATTTGCATTTTTTTCCCTCTGATCTTGCTCCGTTCACTGCGTTTGAAATTTTCAGGTTGAATGCACCATACCCAAAGATGATGGTAGTTTGGCATCATTTGTTGGATTTAGGGTTCAACACGATAATGCTAGAGGCCCAATGAAAGGAGGAATTAGATACCATCCAGAGGTTGGTCTCGATTCTTGTCTTTGAAATCTTACTACAATTCGATGTAACTTCTGTGAAGTGAGTGGTAGGGGAGTCTTTGTTCTCCTCATAACTTTTGCACATGTATTAGTTTTTAACTACTATGAAAATTGGATAAGTTGCGGTTCTTGCAATCTTGGTTCTGTTTTTATATTGTTGTTGTCGGATGGTTTTAATAAGTAAAATAAATGGAGCTCTACAGTTCATTTTTCATAATGCAGGTTGATCCTGATGAGGTGAATGCTCTAGCACAACTAATGACCTGGAAGACAGCCGTAGCAAACATTCCATATGGTGGTGCTAAAGGGGGTATAGGGTGTGATCCAGGAAAATTAAACATCTCCGAGCTAGAGCGTCTTACTAGAGTCTTCACACAGAAGATACACGATCTAATTGGAGTCCATACAGATGTTCCAGCACCTGATATGGGGACGAATCCCCAGGTTCGTTATGGAGTTCATAGATTTTTCTTGGTGTATTAGATTCAGGTTTTTATTTCAGTTAGTGTGCAACAGATGTGGGATGACTTTAACTTTTGTGGTCATCATATAGACAATGGCATGGATATTGGATGAGTACTCAAAATTTCATGGCTACTCACCTGCTGTTGTGACTGGAAAACCTGTTGTAAGTATTAATTGCAACTTCAAAGTTTTTCAACACTCATTAGAAACAACTACAATATCTTATTGAGTCTTGATATCTTTTTACTCAATGCTTCCTAATTCTCAAGGATTTTGGAACCCTTCTAATGCGATGCAAGCTTATCCATAATAAATTATTTCTATGTTCCTTGGAGAAGTTCATACATGATTAAAGATCATTTGATTCTTAAAATACAAATAATTGATGTGTTTGTGCGTTATTAGTTTGTGTTTCTGTATTAACATCATAAAATCAGTTGGGAATCCGAATTAGGGCGTTCTCTTAATTTACATGAGTTGGTCATTATCCAAAATTTTGTAAAATTTTAAACAAGCTCATGCACAACTTGAGTGTCACTGGGAATTTATTAATATTTGAATCATGATAGTGGCAAATTTTTCATGTCAGGATCTTGGTGGATCTTTAGGAAGAGATGCAGCTACAGGAAGGGGAGTACTTTTTGCAACACGGGCTCTGCTTCAAGAATATGGAAACAGCATCTCCAACCAACGATTTGTTATACAGGTCAATTTAGCATGGTTGTTTTTTCTTTAAATGGTAAAAGTGGAAAGGACAAATATCAAGTAATAATAAGAAGAATAAGAAGAAGAAGAAGAAAAAAAAAAAATCATTTGTTGCTTATTTGCTTCCCAATTCCCATCAATGGATTGCCTAGTGATGGTATATCAGTTTTCTAACGAAAACCTCAGGGGTTCGGAAATGTTGGTTCCTGGGCAGCCCAACTTATCAATGAAAATGGTGGGAAGATTGTTGCAGTAAGTGACATCACTGGAGCCATAAAGCATAGCAATGGAATAGACATATCAAGATTACTTAAACATTCCAAAGAGAACCGAGGAATTAAAGGTTTCAGTGGTGGAGACCCCATTGATCCAAAGACAATACTGGTTGAGGATTGTGATGTTCTTATTCCTGCAGCCCTTGGTGGCGTTATCAATAGGTTCCTCTCGCTACATCTCTCTCTCTTTCTCTCTCAAGAAACATTACTTCCTATTTCATAAGCCTTCCATTTGACTACTTATACAGAGCTCTTCACACAGACATAATTTGCTAAATTTGACAATGTTTTGTTTTGTTTTGTTTTGCTTTTTTTTTTTTTTTTTTGCTGATTGAAAGGGAAAATGCAAATGAGATAAAAGCCAAGTTTATCATTGAGGCTGCCAACCATCCAACTGATCCAGAAGCTGATGAGGTGAGAGCATTTAATATACTTGAAGAGTTAGAAGCAATGAAGTCACAAAAAAAATAAAATGATTTAGAACTGTGGGTTGATCTCATCTCCTTTGTAGATCTTATCAAAGAAAGGTGTTGTCATACTTCCAGACATTTATGCCAACTCAGGTGGAGTCACTGTGAGTTATTTCGAATGGGTTCAGGTATTTTTCTCCTTTACTTAGGGGATTTCATCTCTAATTTGGCCCCCTTATTTCAATCCTTTATACCCTCAAGACTGAATTTCAGTTTCACCATTTGAATTCATTATTTGGTGGTCTGTGATAGAACATTCAAGGGTTTATGTGGGATGAAGAAAAGGTGAATAATGAACTTGAGACATACATGATGAAAGGATTTAAAGATGTCAAGGACATGTGCAAGACTCACAATTGTGATCTCCGGATGGGAGCCTTCACCTTAGGAGTCAACCGGGTTGCTCGTGCAACTGTTCTTAGAGGTTGGGGAGCCTGAGATGGAGTAGTGCAAAAGATCAAGATGAAGAGATGGTGGTCCTTCGCTCGCAAAGCATTCCTCTTGTCCACCAGTAACTTTTTTAAGATTTTTTTTTTTTTTCCTGCTGAGTGCTTTTGAAGGAAGATGTGTTGATGATTGCACGCTTTTAATTTAGGTGTTCAAGTATATTCAACAACTTAATTTAGCATACCACAGCATTTCCGTAAGTAGCATGAACTGTTTTGAGTATGTGTAGTATGGGAGAGGGTTCTCTGAACAAGCGCCGTAGAGGAACACACCAATAAAGTGCAGTAAAATAGTATCTTGCATTGGAGAATAATGACTTAGTGAGATCATTTCATATGAGAAGAAGGGAGATAGACATAGAGGTGCTAGTGTATCCTACCCCAGTGGCACAGAAAATTTGTTCCCATATTGTATTTTAAATGGTTTTAAAATTAAAAGATTCAAAATTTCCATTACCAAGGTCAGGTGTTGGTCAGCTGACTGAGTACCGATATTGGCTTATCCCAACATCCTTTATTGGATGTCGAACATAACGGGTTTCACCAAGAGGTGTCTTCCCTGTATATATGGAGAATGTCCAAGTCATTGGAGACATGTTTTGAATGCTTTCTTACTCCTAGAGCTCTCTTTCAATCAAATTCTCTCTACTTGCTGTTTTGCCATCTTTGAAGTTTCATATTCATATTTTTGTTGTGCTGCGCACTACTCTAAGAGTCCCAACGTGACCTATTAATTGAGTACAACGACCATTGAAATGGTCACAAGGCTGTTGTATTTTAGAGGACGACTTGCAAAGAATCTGACTTGCACCGTAGGGGACGACCATGATGTTAAAGCAAATGACCAGTGGCATATTTCCACTCTCAGTTGTCTTTGTGTGCAATACTATTATAGCGATAGTTAAAAGAGTTACGCAATCTTATGTTTAAACCATCCCGCTCATAGTCACTCCTTGTTGAGACTTGAGATAACAAAATAAGTCATATATCTCATTTAATATTATTTACTACAGTATACAATACTCTGGTTACCTCCATTTCCAAATAAACTAAAGGCAAAGGGCTAACCATGAAGAGTATAACACATTCTATTTACTTTTCCTTCTTGGGAAAAATTATGGATTCTGACCATGAAATTAAACCACTGGATTCAATTTGTATACTACAGGCAATTCAACAATTTAGGATCAAATGTAATAACCAGGCTCAAACCTCTTCTACTAAACCAATGAATGATTTTGTATCTTATCTGACAGTTTTCGTAGTCTGAATTAATGAACAGAATTGATAGGCAACTGGGTGAGCACATCTATTCTACCACATGGAAGAGGACTCTGGCCATTCTAACCATTGGATATCTAAAAAACAGTCTCAATTGTTCACATGTCTAATTTGTACGCAACTCTTATAAATCTGTAAATAGCTTTGCACAGAGGATGATTCAGTAAATAGTAAAACACTAGCTTTTTGGCCTGCAACTGCTGTACATGCTCATTTAGATGAGTTCTTTCGAGAGCTCACATGCAAAGAACATTTTTGCAGTTCGAATAGAATTACTTTTGCTGATAACCATAATTGCAATAACTAATAAAGAAAACTCAATTTGTATCAACCACTGATAATTGGTCCTCAAAACACAATACTCCCTGTTGCATTCCAGTGCTCAGAAAGACATTTTGGAATGGCAAGTGAAAAAAGAAATGCAATTGTTCTATGATCTCCCTCGGCCCCTGAAGCCACCGCCACGGCCACCACCTCTAAACGAGCCACCTCTGCCTCCTCCCCTTGGAGGACCCCTTCCTCGAAAACCACCACCTCGCCCACCACCTCTGAAAGAGCCACCTCTGCCTCCACGACCTCCACCTCGTCCACCAGCTTGTGCCTGTCCCCTGCAGCAAAATTTGAACATAAAACTTCTATTCTAGCAGGATCAGAAGATGAGTATGACAGAAATATCTAGGGTTCCAATTCCATACGTGGTCCACACAAGGCAATGACCAATGGTCCCATTGTGGTCAATCTATCTAAGCAAAGATAAGCTTGATGGATGATAAGAACCATCCGAAAAAAAAAATACATATCCTCTAGACTGCTGGCATGTAGTCATGGCTTCAAAACAATTGACACAATGGTCAGGCTGGATCCCATGATTAGATCTGATCTCCCCACAACCAAAACTTACTAGATCGATACCACAAACTGCACTATTCAAATCATGCAACATTGCATCCTATACTTCCATTGTCAAGGAATGACCACTACTTGCCCGTGTACTACCAGGAGGATCCAAATACATGATTTTTGTCATATAATAATGAATGCCTACAGGATGTTTTACATCAGAAAACAAGCCTCAAGTTTAAAATGATAAACAAATCTACGAAATTTAATTTACTATTATAAGGATAATCTCATCCATTCAATATTGCAGTAGATTAAAATATGCATGACAATGGCCTCTAACCATAGCATAAATAAATTACGGAATCTGAGAGAAATCATTGAATAATCTTGTGGAGAAAATTTTGAGCAAGTTAGCAAAAGAGATAATTACCCAAGTCAATTGAACTGTAGACTTGCTATCTATAGCTTCAGGCGAACTTGTTTTCTAAGCATCAAGCTTTAACATAAATTCATGGGCACAAATTATTGTGTAATATCCGATTCTAAGGAAGCAGTCAAGAAACACCATATGAGAGCTGATTTGGGAGTAGCTCCAATTCATGATAAGTTAAGAGAAATTCATTTGAGGTAGCATTGCCATGCACAATAGGGGGCTTTGGATGCTCTTGTACAGAGAAATGATTTGATTCAAATTGAAGGAGCTAAAAGAACCAGGGGTAGACCTAAAATTACTACGAGGGGAGGAAAGACATGCATAGCTTATAACTTGTATCAAGTATGACATTGAACATAGCTGATTGGAGGGTAAGGATCCATGTAGCCGACCCCTTTAGTTGGGATAAGGATAAGTAGTTGTTGTAATCAAGATATACAGCAACATAATGGGTAGACTGACACAGGCATGCTGAGGAATATCTGAGAGATGGTCTGAACTCAAATAGGGGCATCAGATTTTGCAGCAGTAATGAAAGTGGAAAATCAGCTTCTGTTAAGATAAAAAACCTCCCAAAAGTAGGAATGCTGGTAAGAGAGAATGTAATGAACTATCAAAAACAGATCTCAAAATCGATCCAACATATCAAACCTAGGTGAAGAGATACTGTAGTTAATAAGAATACAACTAACAGAACAGATCTCATTAATTGATATTTGTGGTGGTAGACTGAAACTTAAAGAAGAGAATAGCTAATTGCTCAAGTAATGGAAAAGAAAATTAGAAGAAAACCATCTATTCACATGGAGAGTATTTAGGCTTACCCCCGGCCATAGGAAGACAACCATCTCTTCTCCAAAAACCAAAAAAACTAAAATAGTTCAAATCAGCAATAGAAGATCCCCTATATCATTTTTCATTAATTCCAAGATATTCCAGCAAACAACTCAATAAAATTGGTCACAATCTCCCTAAAAAATTAATAGGTTAACATAAAGCATTGAGGAATGCAGCAAGAGGTCCCAAAGTAAAGAGGAACCAAGTGAGGTTATTCTTTTGCTTACTAGCTAGGAATCTAGTCCCTTACCACACAAATACCTGACCAACAATGAAAAATATCTCCATAGTCACTTTCTGGAGCCTTACCTCTAAGAGATGCAAGTACAAACTACTGATACTGAAAAAGAACTTAGTCGTCCAAAAAAGTGACACTGTAAAAGGACTAAATCTACATTCACAGAGAGTATCCAATCTATGGTAATTAATTGTCTAGTTACTGATTTTTTGGACATGTTTCACACATTAAGGATATAACAAATCCACACATTTCGTTAATAAGAAAGTGTTGTATCTTGTTCTCAACAGCATATACATCTAAGGTGCAATTAGTGACCAACATCAAAGAGTGGTGCCTCATAATATCATCTATAAAGCAATAACCTACTCATTAAGAAGTCCAGTCTATGTAAAAATTCAAACTTGTATTGCTCCAAAAGCCTTGAGCAAATGGAACCAGACCAAATAGGACAGATGAACTAATCAACATTTCACCCCATTGCCAATGGGAGATATTATCTGATGAGGTTTGCTTGACTGAAATAGGCATTGACATTTATGAGAGTGCAAATTGGTAGACTATGGTATATTGGATCGTCTAACTTGGGTTGGGGGATCATTTCCAACGAAAACATAAGCATTAAAATGGAGAACAACAAATAATAATTTTTCTAAATATGAAATACGTTACAAGGAGAAAAATGCCTACTTTGGCTGTGGGAGAAATCTTGACAAGGGCAAAAGCTTTGCTGGGTCAATGTAAAACTTGTCACCCATCGCATAAGAAGTTGCCACGATACCTTCCATCATCTTAATTGAAAAATACTGAAACAGAACACAATAATGATCAATTGCGTCAAAAAACTTTACCCAAAATTTCTTTTGAGTGGGGTCTCAGTTCAAGAAATTATAATAACGGGACAAGGAAAAAGTGGACTCACAGATTCATTGATGGGGCCAAATATTTCATCAACCTTCCCAATCTGGGTCTTGTTCTGCAGATAAATAGGTGCATTGAAATATGGTATTTTCTCATTCGTGAGCTTGGTTACGGCGTCACCTTCACATGCGTGAAGAAAGGAAGAAACCTCTGGATATAACAAAAGGGGCCAGAAGAAAAATGGGTTAGGAAAGAACTGTTCTTGTTTCCCATTGCCTGTATGTGTACCTCTCCGGATGTTTGTGTCCGTGTACGTTGATTGAAAATTTTCCCCAAAAAAGAAAACATAGGGGGCGGGGGTGGGGATGAACTGTAAATGCTCAATGACCCAGAAGTAAGTCATCCATCAAACATTTGAAATCTTTTCTTTTCATGAACGTGAGAGAGCGAACACAGTTGAGCAGCAAATTAGTTAGAGAAGAGGGTGGAGGAGGATCTTAACAATCGAAAGATAAAATAAAGCAAGGTTGGAAAAGGAAAAGAAACCCACCTGTAACTTCAGCAGGAGGTCCTTCGTCGCGAAATCCACCGCGGCCTCCAAAACCACCGCCGCCACGGCCACCAAAACGTCCACCTCTGCTGCCACCACGACCACCATCTCTACCCCCTCTAAAACCTCCGTCTCTACCCCCTCTAAAACCACCTCCACCCCTCGGAGGTCGCATGCTTCCCAATCCCACACACAGCAGAGAGACGGAGAGAGAGTGTGTTGAGGACTCGAGGTGTTTTTTCAGCTAAGTAGAGCGACTGTGAACTGAGAAGGGTTTAGGGTTTAAACCGTTGCCTTGTTATATTCTAATGACTAAAATGTCCCTGAAGTTTTCTGAAATACTCTAATGCTCCGTTTGGTTGCTCGGAAGTTCAGAAACAAAATTCCTAGTTAGTTAAGGTGTGTTTGGTTCTTAAGAAAAAGAAAAATCATCGTTACTTTATTTTACTATTTTTCTTCTCATCTATTTCTAGCCAGGAACACAATTTTAGTTCTTTCGTACGTTCAATAGTTCAGAAAAATATTTTAGTATGTTTTCTTGTACATGGAAGAAGGAAGTAGATCAACATCTCTTGTGTTTTTTATGGGAAAGGGAGATTTAAATAGAACAACACCGCTTGTGTGTGTGTGTGTGTGTGTTTTTTTTTTTTTTTTTCCACGGGAAGGGAGATTTAAAAATTGTAATAATTGAAAGTTTATCATTTCATATATATAAGCACATCATGAACTCAATCCCATTTTTTATTATAGAATTTATGTGCAAATTCTTTTTGCATATCTCTCACAAAAAAATAAGGAATTCACATACATACTGTCTCAAAATTCCTTATCTACAATTCTTAAAAGGATTTCTCATACATCCGAAATAGTACATAATACTTGGTATCATGGAAAACCCTCCCCCTAAATTTTAATAAAGGGCATCAATTTAGTGCTCTCCCAAAATTTAATATTCTATCTTAGACAATGTCTCTTTAAAATAGGAGGTTGGGAAAAACCACAAACTGATCATTTTTTTCATGACATTTCAAATCTTTTTGATGAAAACTGAAAATTTTTCTAAGTGTTTTGGAATCTCTGTAACTCCTCTTCTTAACTGTGATTGGTGGGAAGAAACATATGTCTTTCTTTTATATATATATATATATATATATATGCATGTCGTTGGACCTAGGGGTGTCAAAAAGGCCCAGTCAACCTGAACCTGCTTTAATTCGCCCTGAGCCCAAACAAGGTATGGATTGAGATTTCAGCCCATAGGGTGGGCCAGGTTTGAGAATTTTAGGCCCGAGCCGGGTTGGGTTGGGCCTGTGTTGAGGTCTCAACCCAACCCAACCCAACTCAACTCAACATAATTATAAATAGGTACTTACAGAATATGTCTACAAAAAGTCTTTCATTTTCCACAATCTATATCATGTTCTACTATTATATAAATACACGAAGTGGCAAATCTTTTACTTGACAATTTTGTCATTTCTTCTTCATTATTTCTTATTTTTATTCCTTTTTTATTTTCTTAAATTTTTGGTACCCATTTTTATTATTATTTTTTAAAATCATATATTAATTTTATCCACTTTCATTTTTTTTACTAAAACTCTTTCTCTCTTTCCTTTTTTCCTCCCTAAAACTCTCTCTCCCTTGTATTCTTGGAATTGACAATTTTGTCATTTTTTCTTTATTATCTCTTATTTCTGTTCTTTTTTTATTTTATTAAATTGTTGGTACTTTTTTTATTATTATATTTTTTAATATCATATATTAAGTTTATCCACTCTCATTTTTTTACTAAAACTCTTTCTCTCTTTCCTTTTTTTCCCCCCTTAAAATTCTTTCCCTCCCTTGTCTTCTTGGAAGCTGGTGGGTGTAGTACCTTGTATTTGTCTCGTTGGCAATGTCACGTTCTGTTTTTTCTTGGGACAACTGTGATTATCACCAAGAGACTCTAGAAAATTTAAAGACGACTGTCAAAAGCAGTAAGAAGCTCTGTGTTGTAAGCTCCTTCTTCCAACGTTATAGTTTTCTCATTGTCAACTTCCAGTTTATAGTTTACGTGCTTGATACATAATGGAAAATTTTATTAAAAAAGGGACTTCTCCCCATTTTTCTTTCCATTAGTTGCTGATTTATCTGAATATATTAGACACTTTTGGTTTGCATAGTCATAATTTTGTTGATACAGGTTTAACTACATTGATTTCTTATTATGTATTCTTTAGTTCTACTAAAACATGAAAAATAATTAATCTCCATAAAGAAGAACTTGTAATGGATTCCTCGAATTTTTTTTTTTTAGAAAGGGTTTTCTCCCACCCCTCCTCCCCCCTCTCCCGCTCCCCCTCCCCCCTCCCCCTCTCTTTTTTCCTTTCCATTAGTTCCTAATTTATTTGAATACATTGGACGCTTTTGGTTTGCACAATCACAATTTTGTTGATTCGGGTTTAACTACTTTGATTTCTTATTATGAGTTATTTAGTTCTACTAAAACAGGAAAAATAATTAATCTTTATAAAGAAGAACTTGTAATGGATTCTTTTGCAATAATTAATATATGACATTGATTCTGGTAATGCAATGTAGTTGGACTTCCCCAAACCCCATAGACGGTATGGAAAAGCGCTTGAGGTTAAGCAACATGGAGAGAATTCAAAATTTAGGAACAATGAATAAAACATTTGAGAAAAATCTTACATGTAGATCAAACTAGGCTATATCTAAAAGCTACATTAGAAGAGCTTTATATGAAGGTAACTTCTCATCAATGCATATATATATATATATATATAAAAGCTACTTAGTTGCAGGCAATGAAAATTAATTTGCAAGCAACATCACCGTGAAATGTAGGTAAAGTATTTGGTTTCAAATGTTATCTCCAATATTCTGAAAAACTTAGGACAATGAAGCTTTATAACCTCTCACATGGCTAGGAGCTTCAAGAAGAGTGCATGTATTCTCCTCGGCTATATGTAGATAAGAACTGTCCTGTGTACTGGGAATTCTAAATTATCATGATGATGTGGAACCATTCCATATCCTGAATAATAATACTCAACGCCTATATTCACCATCATGAGTCCAATTAGAGTTGACTAGTTCCATTATATACAAGAACCAAAATACATCTAGAAATAAGGGCTATTTCAGAGACTTTTTTTTTATTGCAAATTAAAATCACAGTTAGTATTCAATAAATGTATTTAGTTGTTTATTGGTTTCCTCCAATTTCTTAGAATTGTTCAAATATTCAATATCCATAGGGGAAGAATAAGCCCCTAGATATGAATTAACACAACATTAAACGCTCAAATGAGGGTGAGAAAGGGGTTTTAGTAGGGGTGTCAATCTTGAGCCCGACCAAGCCCGACTCACTTAAGGCTCGACCTAAACTGGCCCATTTAATAAACGTCGGGCTTCAACCGAGCCCGTTTATTAAACGGGTGTTCATGGTGCAGGCCACTAGCCTGTCGGGCACCCGACAGACCCGACTCACTTAAGAAGCTCGCTAGAACCGACTCATTTAGCCCGATCGGCCCAACCCCCTTAAAATATGCCTAAATACCTATTTTACCACTAATACTACAAAATATGAGTAAAGAATATATAGGACTAAAATATCCACATTCTAAATAGGACATTCAATTGTTAAAAAGAATGTAATTCTTGTAACTTATATTACATTTTAAAGACATGATTCCCTTGGTTCCAGAATTGTGAATGTTATCCTCCAGTAATTTTAAAGTCAATAGTTAATCCCTTTAAAAAAGGATTTTAGGATAGACACATTTAGAGCCCGTTTAGAATTAAATAGGTCCATAGCC
This sequence comes from Macadamia integrifolia, assembly GCF_013358625.1. NCBI lineage: Eukaryota > Viridiplantae > Streptophyta > Magnoliopsida > Proteales > Proteaceae > Macadamia > Macadamia integrifolia. The sequence goes on from NC_056566.1 coordinate 15,854,846, forward strand.
CGTTTAAGGCTCGTTTAAGGTAGCCCGATTAAAGCTCGACATCGATTGGTCCGATTACAAATCGTATCATGCCCTCCAAATCTATGCCCGTTTAAGTAAATGGGCATTCACGGTACACAGATTTCACACCGTCAGGCCCTGTTAGTCCCAACCGAGACCGGCCCGGCCCTATCGATTGACACCCCTAGGTTTTAGGACCATTGTCTCCTATTCCTTCTTGTGGAGGTGGTGCTAAAGGTGTAGGAAGCCCTTGTTAACTAGGAGATGATACGTTTGGGTTGTGATGGTGCTAGTGGTGATGGGAGTCTTAGTTTGGTGGTGATGGGGTTTTGGCCACAAGGTTGGGTGATGCTGATTTACAAATGGGAGTAGGCCATTCTTGGGGAGAGATTCTTTTATGGATAAAAGCAAGACTTTTGGCAGTCCAATATGCATGTCTTTTTTAAAGAACAATATATATGAATCATGCAAATCAACTAAATATATAAATCATTCATCCATTTGTCATTTTCATATAATTTTTCATATAAAACTTATGTTATTAGAAGGTTTTTCATTCTTTTACAAGAGAAGTGAAGCTCAATTAAGAACGCCAATTGGTTTTGTTTCGGTTCGATTCGAAATACATCATATAGAAATTGTAACCATATAATTGGGCTGAGCTGGGCTGGGCTGGATTAGTTTTACTCATTTTTTGGGGTGGGGGTGGGGAAGAACATGAGAAACAGATGAGTTTGAAGTTTTAAGTAGACAGTTTTCTTTCACCCATGGTTAATGATTCACCCACAAATCTAAGATCATTATTTCTTCGCTTCTCTATCTCTTGAAGGTCTAAAATGTACTTCAGTGTTCATTGTCACCCATCCAAGCACAATGATGACCATGGGTGAAGGAATTCCTCCTTAGCTTAAGGAAAAAGGGATCAACAAAGTAAATACAAAGTTTTACCCACATTAAGGACATGCTTAACCAAGACACGAAAGCACATTTGGTCCTTTGGTATCGAGTGCAACCATAACAGAGTACGACATTAAGCGTTAAATTTCATAGCTTTCATGGTTTAATCTTTAAGTTTAATAGGTTTCATGATTTAAACATCATATTTAGAGTCTTGGTGGTGGTGGTGGGATTGGGTTACAACATCATGAGATAGCATTGTAAAATTAGAGCAAAATGGGAATAGTTCTGGAAATAAAAATTGTTTCCATTTTGGGATTTGTAGCATGTTGGCTCTGAGTCTCAAGCCGATAGTAATTTTTTTTTACTGGAAAACCAGCTTAATGTGAATTTACCCTATTTGTCCCTACCTCTAAATGAATGCATGTTATGCTAAAGGGCACTGAAAGTAAGGTTACAAGTTCTGTTTGTTACCTGTTTGACTACAAATAAACACACCCCCTTTTTATGTTTGATCCATTCAAGTTTTGAATCATTTAAAATACGTCCATATTGAACATCGTTACAAGATTGGCCCATAAGCAATATCACCTTTTGTCAATTACGATTTGAATAACCCAATTCAGCCGATCTCATAGTCTCATATCAATTCCTTGAACCATGCCCAAGACCTTGATTTTCATTAGGAAGCCTTCAACATTTTTATTTATTTTTTTATAGAATGAAAGCCTTCAACGATTCAAGTTAGCTAACATCATTATTGCCAGTCGTAGAAATCGATGAGCATGCGAGCTAGCAAAGTTGTTATTTTATGGAAAAAAAAAAAAGATAAAAAAGAAAGAAAGAAAGAAAGAAAGAAAGAAAGAAAGAAAGAAAGAAATAAAGGGTTAGATAACAATCTAGCCAACACTGAGAACTAAATTATTTCACTTCTCTATGGATCAATAATTGATCAGAAATTATACAATGCCGGAATGAAGTTTACATCAGCCACATTCACCATAGATATGCCCAATATACTTCATGCCTTGACCTTTGTAATGGCTTTCTTGTTTAGGTAATTTGACTTCTCTGTTTAGTATTTTATTGAACCACTTAATTTGTTTCTCACACTTATATGAGTTTTGTGTCATTTGTATGATGCTTTATACATGTGGGTTATTTCATGGTAATGCCATTTCAATTAGTGGTGAGTGATTTAAATGATAGAGAAAGTGAATATAAGGAGAACAAGAAGCATAGCTAAGGTGGTTGGAAATTTGGTGACAGTTGGGGGAGCAATGCTAATGACCCTAATTGAAGGTCCCTCCATAGATTTGCCATGGACAGGAAAAAAAAAAAAAATAGAAGCCTGTGTCCATCTACAACCTCTTAAAGAAGTCTTATGAACACATCCAATTGCTCCTACTGGGTTGGCTATCATTTTGTAGGTGATTAGCAATCTCTCCCCCAACATACCACCCATACATAGATCATCAATAACCAATCTTAATTAAATTTTCAAATTTTTTTTTTCCCTTTCTTGTGATGTTCTAGGCAATCACATTAAAGGCATACCTATGTGAGCTCTCTCTCACTGTTTGGATATATTGGATGGGCACAAATAAGGGCACTTTGGTTACCATTAAGAGAAGGCCACATCCATAATGTCTTGGAATATTATTTTGAATGTAAAACTGCATAATAGTATTTTCTATGAAGCAAGGTTTGTAGCAACGCTTCATGATTACTTGTATATTACAAATTTTACTTTACTGGTCTTCAGCTCAAATTGGTAGAGCAGTTGGAACACGATCATGTCTCAAGCATGTTCCCAGGGGATGGTGGTTCGAATCCATCAAGATCCTTTCTAACTTATTGTTCATAGCATGATAAATTAAACAATTATCCAGACGAAATAGTATCATTCATGATGTGTTCAACAATGGACAAAGACTGATACCTAAATCAAGTTGATTCTATGATGTTCTTTAGTATGCAAAATGGGTTTTTTGACCTTTTTTTTTTTTTTTACTAGAATACCTTAGTTGGGTTGCTCACCTTATTTGATTAAACATGCTCTCTACTTTTGTTCAACAATATGATTTGACTTTGGATTCATTTATACTTCCTTAAACATAGAAGTTCCTTAGTTGAAAGCACCAAACATATATGAAACCCTTCCCCAAAGTCATAGTTAATGCTTCCAAGCTAAGTATCACTCTCATTGAATTTTCATATATCATTTACATTGTTACACTATTTTAGAGATTAACATAAAAAAAATTTACCTTTCCAAATTCCATGCCGTCCCAACATGTTATGTACCAATATTGAGTTTACTCACAAATCAATGAGGACATAAATTTAGTTAGATGATTACATGTAGTATAGATCAAAGCATACGAATCTCTCTGTCTCTCTTTCTCTCACACATGCACACCCCCATCACATAAAAACCACACGTGTAAATGCATGTGTGTTTTTACTAGTGTATATATATATATATACATGAAAACTTTGTTCTTTGACCTCTGTAATGTATCGAGATCAAGAGATCAAGTAATCAGTAGTACTAGGGTGGGCTGGGTGGGGCTAAGCCCGACCCAATCAGGGTCCATTAGGGCTGGGCTAGGTTGGTTAAGCTCGACAGAGTTGGGCCTGGGCAGAGATATCTCAGCCCGACCTAGAGCTGGGCTGGCCTTGGGTTGAGTTAAGAGCCCTTAGGGTTGGACTGGCCCATTGACACTCCTACTTGGAACTACCTATTTATTTCCTCTAACTTCAAAAACAAAAAACTAACGGGAAAAAAAAAAAAAAAAATCTGAAAGAGAAGCTCCTGAATCAAAACATTCAACGCAGATGACGGGTCATCTCAGAATGCGGCCGAGGTGCCTCGACTTGACTCAAGCATGTCCTGGTTCAGGAAGAACCAGTCAGTTGCAGAGGTGAGAACAGAAGGAAGTTTGAATGCAAACAACCCCCAGGCCCCACCCTCGGCGAGAGATACATTTAAGTTCGATCCTATTTCTGTCTTCACCGAAACAGTCGGATTAGGATATTTCCCAAGCATTGAGACGTAGAGAGAAAAAAAAGATGAGGAGGATCGTCCAGTGAAAGGATGTGGGATGACCCATCTTCACCGAAAATTCAAGATGGGTCTTGGGCCACTTCCTCTAAAACAGGTAATTTCATTTCATTAATTTTCTGAAATTTTTTTTTTATTAGATTGTTAGAACAGTTGATTTTGTAATTGTAAATGAAAATTCTTTTCCAGTCAAATTTTGCATCTTTCACTGATAGAGCTGCCCTTATCCAAATTCCAACTGGGCTTCCCGTCCATTATTGGAGAGACTTCAGCTCTAATTTCCGATGCTGTAGTCATATGCCTTTTAAAGAAGTCTTTTACTCTTCCTCCCCTGATTGTTTCATGAATATATTTGTGAATAAAGTTTTATTTGGACCACTTGTAATTTTGTCTGTTATTCCAGCCTTGCTTCTAATTATCGGTGGATGCCTGGATGGTTTTATGTTTTATATATTTTATTGATTTTATTTTTTGATGTTTTAATGATCTAATTGAGTAATTGTAGTGTTGGTGTACGATGTCTTGTATTCCGTCAGAATTTAATCCAGGGAATACTGGTGCAACACATCGACAGGCAGGACAGCCATCCCGCTAGCCAGTTAGCGGACCGTGGGGGTTGCAAGGGGGCATGAGGCCTCCTTGCATAGCAGGGGGTGTAGGGGGCGCAACCTCCCACTCGAATTTTTTATTTGAGGGCAATTGTGTACTTTCCGGATTAAGGTTTTTTCGCTATATATTTGTAGCGAGAGTTTTTTTCTCTGTAATGCAAGTAATACTGAGAGGTGTCAGGACGAGCGCTGTAACCCTATTCTCCATTGATAGTGAAGCAAGATCTCATATCACCGAGGACGTAGGCAACCTTGTCGAACCTCGTAAAATCCGTGTGCATTGTTTGTTATGTTTTTCTATTATCTTTTGCATTGTTTTAGGGTTGTGTTTCTACATGTAGTTCATATGAGATATGGCTTTTCCTCTTAACTAAAGTAATTCCATGTCTTTTTTTTTTTTCCTTTGATTGTCAGTTACATTTGGGCCAATTTTATTGTTCTCAATAGCTACTTCTTGTTTGCTTGATTCAGTGATTAAAGTAAGTCAACAGTTTATTTCCATCAGGGGTTATTTATTAAATACTTAACTATTTCTGCTTTAATGTCCTTTTGGAATTCATATTCTGGATATCTTTGTGAAATAATGGATGAAAATGGGCACCTAATATTCCTTGAGCTTCATACTATTTTCCAGGGATTGTTCAGTTTTGAAGATATGGCCATCTGATTAGCTATAACATATTTACTTGTGTGATTGATGCCAAGCATTTGGACATTTCAACATAAAATTAAGCAATGGGTTAACTTGTGCAATAGTGTTTTATCTTGAACTTTGATGTTTCCTCGTGTTCGATTCCTATTTTATTCTGTTGGTGGTGTTCAACCTGGTAATTACAGGAGAACACTTCAATTTGAATATCATTAAATGTTTGATTTGTTTCTCATCTTGGATCATGGAATCTATTTTTTCTCCTTTAAAAGAAAATCTCTACATCTTTATTAGTTTGCTTCTTGCCAGCCACATTATGAGATTGTACCTTAAATAAGTGTATATTGATCAACACACTTGATATATCCCCTTAGTAATGTTTCGAACCATGAGATTGAGAGGCTTCCTTGGCGGGAACAGGGAATATTGACTGGGTGATTAGTAACATTCAGCTATAATTAGAAGCCCCAACATTTGTTTCCATTCTTTTTTTTACATAAAGGTTAAACAAACTAATTCCCTTTCTTCTTCTTCTTCTTGTCAAAACTCCTTTTTGTAGAATGTCATTGCATGATTGAGAAAATTGGGACTGGACTTGTTTGAGTTTTGTTTAATTTATTCAACAACAATTTTGTTGTAGCTTCTTCATCATATTTCATTCTTATCTAAATATTTGTCTCGGGTGGTTGGCATGAGGCACTTCAATTTCTAGCTGAGGTTGAAGTACTATTATGTAGAATATAAAGGGAAACAAGAGAGGGAAGAGAGAGGAAAAAGCTCAACGTTGGAGGAACTTGGAGAGGGAAAATGTAATCATCTCCACTTCTTATTGCTAATTGAAACAGAAAGACCAAAATATGAAGGACCAATGGCTTCCTGTCACGTGGGTCCCTTTGTGGAGGAAATGAACCACCAAATCAGCCGGTGCAAAAGCAAGTCAAGAATTGCAAGAAATGTTCAGCCGGGTTTTCTGGAGATGTACATTTCCCATGTCAGTTTCATCAATTTGCCTTTAAGATAATTCTGGTTCACATGGTTTGACAGAGGTTCCGTGTTTTTGCACTCTCCGTTTCCGTTTAGTTCACATAATGAGTATTTGGTGGAACTCTTTCCTCTAAAAGATTAATTGCGGATGGTTTTAAAGCATATGCCCTTCCTTCTACGGTTTGATACAATGTTTGCCCATTTGTTGGTCCTCGTCCTTTTTTAAGTTGCATTGATTGGGCACAGTATTAGGAGATATAATTGTTTGTTTGTTTGTCTGGAAAGGCATGATCACTTCAAGTAGGTTCTTCTTTCTGAATTTTGTTGTTCAGAAGAATATCCAAGAACTAATAAATAATCATCTAGTCCTTAGAAAAACAAAATACAACGGGAATAATCTCCAAGACCCAATAAGCGGTTGACTAATCAACCGTTGTCTGCTATTTGATAGCATGGTTCTCACTTTTTCAATTGTGTTGTGAAGTTTAAGAGAAAATTTTGCTGAATCAGTTTTCAATTTGTTGGTATTTTAGAGAAATAGTTTTATTTGGTTTCAAGAATATTTTCTTGTTTCCTGCCAGAATCCAATTTGTTTTCGGTGATTTTGGGCTTGATGCATTCATGTGGCCCTGCTGCCACATGACTTCCAACCTGCTTTAATGGCTGAGGGTGAATCAAGAACCTTATGAAGAATGGCACATGATTCTTACAAAAAATACTATGTGAAGAGGCTGTTGATCTGAACAAGCATATATCTAATGGTATCCTAACTCACTCACTCACTCACAGGTAGAGACTAGGATTGCAAATAGAAACCAGAATGGCAGCAGGGTTAGGTTGAACCAGCATTAAGAGAAAATTGTAACACACAAACTGCTGGTCAGATGGACCAGATATTCTGGTCAAAAGGTCTATATATGGACAGCCAGGACAGGGGTATACCAAATCTGAAAGTCCAAATGGCAGCTTTGGGTGTCCTCCCTCAATTAGGGACTATGGACCCTGCTGCAAAGAGTGTCTGTGATGATGGGCCGAAACTTAATGAGTGAACTCGAGAGGAATATCAGAACCAGAACAGAACTTGATTGTAAGTAAAACGGAAGTAGCAGCAATTTTACCATTCATAGATTGACTGGACAAAAGGTCGGTTTAAAAACTGAAATTGAAGGTGAAGAGTTGGGTGGACTAAGAGGATATGTTGGTCTCCTAACAACTAGAAGAAGATAGCCTCCTACGATCTCCTTGGAATCTCACCAATTACTGCTGTCTCTCACAACATGAGGCTTCTCTCAATCACACATGCCCATAGCAATGTCTTTTAATATGTCAAATTTATGAAGCTGACCCAAAGTAGTGGGCCTTGGCCAGGGTTTCAAGAATCGGGATCAGGTCGGAATCGGCCAAAGATTGATCCAGACTCTGGCCGATCCTTGTATGGAAACTAGGGTTAGGGCATGTTTTGGCTGATTCCATCCAATTTCTCACTGTTCCTGACCGATTCAGATCTGGTTTGGGTCGAAATTGGCCAGGACCGATCTGGATCCTGATTTCAGGTTTTTAAACCGTGATCATGGCTTAACTAATGCGGGGTTGACATTATCTACTTGGGGTTTCGTCTTTTGTCTTTGAATTGTAAAGGGAGGAGGAGTTGCTTATCCCATACTCCCATTGATTTATAATTTAGTTTTGGGAAGTGGTGGATTCAAATTTCTGTTGGTGAACAGATGCAGTGACACTTGTGTTTAGGTATGACCATGGTTTAAAGTATTTTCGATATCGATATGATACCTTCTGATATGTATCTTAAATTTAATCTATCGATACGATACATACCGATACGATACATGAAATTTTTAAAATCCTTTCGTATCGATATATATCATATGATACGTACAGATATGCATCAATACACCATCGATACACATTGATACGATATGATATGCATCGATTCGACTCTATGGAAAATATAAAATCGAGGTGAAATGTACGTTTCGATATGTAATGGTGAGTATTGGTATGAATCGATCGGTACGTATCGGTGAGTATCAGTATGTACCGATACAGTGCACTATGGTCATATAATAGCCAAGATGGGTAATTTTTCAGAAAAATACGATTTTTTGAGAGGGTTTATTCAAAGGTTGCTGTTAGCCATATTTCTCTCTAACTAAAGTGAAAATCAAGGTTGGGAATAAGGATTTTACATTTATGGGACAACTACAGACTTTGAATTTTTAGTGCGATACCCTTAATTTAGTGTTTATGCATAATACATGTCATTAATAGTTTTTTTTTAATAAATTCTTTATGCAAAAGTGTTTAAAAAATGTTTCCTATCCATTTATGTGTGTACCTTTAGCGTATTTTAGCATATCTCCGGTACGATATGATACCCTCTGATACATATCTTAATTTTAGCCAATCGATATGACGATCAATGCCAATACTTTAATCCTTGGGTATGACTTGTTTTTTCTTGATATTGAAAAGCTTCGTAAGGTAGGTTGCAAGGGGTAGGGGTGGGGGCGGGAGGGTGGGGGGAGTTGTGTATATTAGCTGCCTTCTGTACAGACTTAAAGTGAGTTGTGATCTATTTCTGAGATCTTGGGAAGCTTTCTTCCCCTCCCTCACACCACCAATAAATAAATAAATAAATAAAAGATATCTAATACCTATTTTTGTATTTCCCCAGGGAAAAACTTAATGAATGGATATGGATAAGACAAGAAAGAGTTATAGTTACTGGAGCAGACATGTTAGCATATATACATGCGCTTATTACGCACTTCATTCTTAAATTGCTGTGGAATATTGTTTATTTACTTCACTTTTTGTAACTTGGCATCAATTTCAGTAAATATGGTTGGATCCCATTTCTTAGACCACCAGAGTCTTTACTTTCAGACACAGAGATATCCATAGTGGTTCATTATGGATCAGTCTGGTCCCTCAGTCCATGATGGTCTAGAGTTATTAATTATTAAGAAAGCTTAATGCATCCCTTTGTTGAACTTATTTGTTGGGATCAGGCTTCTGCGCCACTATTGGCTTTTGAAAAAACTTGTGCGCAATAGTGTTGTATCAAGGGCCGACCTTCATGGTAGATTTAAATTGTTTCATTTTGCAGACCACTTTCTGGATGGGCCATAGTCATAGACAATTTGTTTTGGCCTTTATGGTTTACCTATAAGAGTGCCTGGATAAAAGTCAACGCAAGTGAATTCAAAATTTACTTTGTATTCATCATTGTATGATTTGATGTGCAGGATGAGCTTGACAAGGGTGTAGAAATGTCATTTGTACCCATACCTGAGCAGCAACAAGATTCTAATGTCAATACTTGTTTATCATTTTCGGTTCTAAGCCTTCCAACGCAGCTGGAAATGGGTTGAAATCGCATGCAATTCCGATCTCGTACAATTCCGTGCAATACCACCTTCAGGCGGTGACACGTGTATTGATACCAATACAATGGTCCAGATCTGGTATAACTAATAAAACATTAAATCAATGAAGAGACATTTAAATCAGATCTGGACCATTGTATTGATATCAATACACGTGTCACCGCCTGAAGGTGGTATTGCACGGAATTGTACGAGATCGGAATTGCAGACGATTTTTTTCCAGCAGGAAATATAAACATTCCTGCTATGCTAGTGGCAAGTCTCTTGGGTTCGTCAATGCGCTTCAATGTGGGCAAGGCCAAGAATTGTGTCTCCTTCAATCCTCCATCCACTCCCATCAAGGGAAATATACCGTTCGAAGTCGTGGGCTTCTTAGAAATGTTGAGACATTGTGTGCGGATTAAGGATCAATTGTAATGAGTGAGAAACTGTGCAACAGAGTTTCACAGTTGTTGATAGTTCATCTGTCAGTGTTCTTGTTCTTGACTGTCATTGCCCCCTCTTCTCTCGCTTATTCTTAGGTCTTCTGTTGATAGTCGTCTTGAGTACCGGGTTTGATTTATTGAATTTCAGGCGTCAAGAGTTTGTTTCTTATTGTTTGTTATACAGCACTAGATCGGATTTCTTAAATTTTGAAGGATGGATGGTTTTTTTCAGTACACTTTTCACTGAAGTGATTGAAGCGAGAGTCTGGCTTTCCGTTGTAGTCCTCAAATGATATGGAGAGGACTTAGATTTCCCATATGTGCAATGAGAATATTGAAAAACCTCACATACTGGAAATGTCTAAGGATGGTGAATCATTATCTGGGCTGAAACTTTGACATGTGAATAAGGGACATTGGTACCTATCCGTGAAATTTCAATTCCATCTTCTGTTTTTATCCCCTCCCCTCATACAATTTTACAATGTATGAGGATGCAAGCAATACTCATTTAGCTAACTCCATTTAGTTGGCATAATGAGTCAAGTAAGCTGAGCCAGAGCACTAGATGTGAAACAGGATTCGGGTAGCCAAACCCATTTCCTGTGGAACAAGTTAGAGTAGTCTTGAGTCCTCTTGGCTAAGAGATTTTAGAGATGCCATTGCTGGAATCGGGGGCAGTATAGAAACTATACCATTGTGGATATTGGGAATTTTGGAGTTACTACATGACATGTGATCATTAAGTAAGCAAGGACTTGGCAGTGATGGCACATAAGAGATGCTAGAGGTTATTTGTTTTGGAGAACTTAAGGGATGACATGTGATCATTAAGTATATGTTGGCCTCTGAATCAGTTGTCATGTGTCAAAAAGAAAAGAAAAAAAAAAATGAGGAAAAGGAAAATGAAACTACCTCCACTAAGCATTAACCACTGATGTGCTTTAGAAACATAGGCAGAAAGAGAAGAACCAACTCAGCCAGGTATATCATTTGACAGTGAAAGAAACTTCATTATAGTTGGGAGTTGGGAGAGGTGGTGTAAAAGCTTAGACTTTTATTACCTCCCCACGCACTACCCTTTAAGGATTCTTGATGACTTCACATTATGTATAAGCCAGTGAAGCTTCTTTTTAAGTTTTTAATATTATTAGGTGAGGACAAATGTGGGGACCTTTGGATCCACAATCAAAGCAATGGCGCATGTGTGTATCACTTCACAACAATGAAGAAGGATGATTAAGACCCTGATCCATTTTTACACACAAACCCCTCAAGTTCTTTCTCTCTCTACATAGGTACATGCAATGAGGTCTCTCTGTCAACCCTCAGGTTTTCTTTAAAGTTAAAACTCCATCATTGCAGGTATGATGCTTGAGTAAGGAAATGTTGGCTAAATTATCGGCCATTCCATTGGGGTTTTCTGGTAACCCTCCATGTCAATAGGTCGGCAAGATTTGAGATTTAAGATGTGTTTGGTATGCATCCTCAAATTATATTTTGGGTCTGGAATATATTCTGAAACATGATTATTCTCTATTTTCTTGTTTTAGATTGCTTACTGGACCTAAAATCTATTTTGAATGCATATCAAACATGGATCAAGGCTCTTCTTTTATGTATAACAATAATAATAATAATAATAATAATAATAATAATAATAATAATAATAATACTCTTTTCACATGTCAAACAATGGGGTCCACGCCAAATTCTCTCTTGTTTTGATCATGTAAAACCCATATGGATGATATTCCATTCTTTAGACCTTCATTGGTGTAGCATGCAGAATATTCCTTCTTACACTACCCTTTGAAAACCTTTTCCCAAAAAAAAAAAAAAAAAAGGATATGGGGTAGCCTACGCTAACCAGGGAAACAAATGGAATGGCTATGGCGGTTCTTGAACCTGTAATAGATGGATGTAGTTTTCAGGGCAATTGAGGCTGTATGTGTGGTTCACTACCTTAGTGGGACACTATACGACACTTCTCTTTTGTGTCTTTATTCTTTTCATTCTTAACCATTAAAACTGTGTTTGATGTCTCATGCGATGTGGCCATATGGAATTATAGAAGTTTCTCTCTCCCAAAAGAGGAACATGTCACGGACTCACGGGCCTTTGGCTTTCAAGGTCAAGTTGAGGCCTCCCACTATCAAAGTCAGCTAAACAGTCACCTTCTCTGGAAAACAATACAAACATACCAATAACCGTAGTAGGTTATCCTACAAAGGAAAAAAAAAAGGAAAAAAATGGTTTTAAAGGTGTCAAAAGCTGGTCCACATCAGTAAATCCGATCGGAATCCATCAATTAAAGCTTAAAATCAGATTGATCGATTAATACACAATTCAATGGCGGGTCTAAACAGATTAACCGGTAAATAATCTCAATAACACAAGTCCAGTTATAAATCGATATATATATATATATATATACATATAATTCATAGCCTTAAATAGATAAGAACTAATTAAACCCCACGAAGTGACCGATTGACACTCTACAAAACCCTTCTATATATATATATAAATATAAATATATATATATATACATAGCCTTAAATAGATAAGAACTAAATAAACCCCACGAAGTGACCGATTGACACTCTGCATAACCCTCTTAGGACTTGGAAATCCATATTATATATATATATATATATATAATTCATATCCTTTAATTAGATTAGAACTAATTAAACCCCACGAAAGTGACCGATTGACACTCTGCATAACCCTCTTAGGACTTGGGAATCCATCCTTTTACGACTCCCTAATCGAGATTTCCTAGAGGTTACTTTCGCTTCGAAGTTGGCAGAATTCTTCAAAAGACTTCATAGCTTCTTCATGCATAATCCTTGAGGCTCAGAACAGCCACACTCACATCAGAGTCCAGAGACAAAATTTCAAGCTTTACTAATGTATTATTTTAAGAGTAGAGAAAGAGTGCACAAAAAAAAATATGAGCAGAGAAAGAAACCAGGTTGCCTACATCTCATCAGCTTTGTGGTTTTTAGTTACCAAGTTTTAGCTCTGTATCGGATGGTTAATATCATCCGATTGTTGACCATTGGTGGGCCAAGTATGAGGTGAGCAGGGGACAACATATGTCATCTTGTCATCCATTCAGGCTTTTAATAACATTTTTTTTCGGGAGTGGGGTATACACCAGATGACATTTGTTAAGTTTTTCATTTCTGAAAGATTTAGAGCCATCCAAGTTCTCCTCCAGTCTCTTTCTACTGAGGATATCATATCTGCTTTTGTTCTCTTCTTTCAGACTCTACTCCACATTTCAAATCTTATCAACCTCTTTAATGCTGAAAGGGTCTGATGCAATTGAAGCATTCGTTAATAATATCAGAAGCCAATCAACTTTCACGTTTTCTTTTTTCCAATGTCTCAATCTTTTTGGTTGGTATGCAACGTTCAAATTCAGATCTTTCAGGTTTCATTCAACTCAAAGCTTTGGTTTTGATGATGTTCCATGAGTAAATTTTTAACTTAATCGGAGTTACTGTTTAGGGTTCTTTTTGGGGTTAGTCACCCGGTAAAGTAGAATGCTGGATTTGTCTCACAGTTTTGTGTTTGTGTTTGTGTTGAACTGTAGACTTTCCAGCTAATATTTGATATTTATAATTTCCTTATGCTGCTATTGATTAATCATTGAAGATTTCCCATTTCCCATTCTTCTTAATTCTTATTTGCCTATTTGGGTTTGATCTTGACAGTAACATTTGTTGGAGGATAGACTTGAAGGAGGGTATGATGGTCACCGATGGGATGCAATGATTTAGTTTTCCACCAGGAGGTTGCAAATTTTTTCCTTCGATAAAATACTGAAGAAGAGGAGATTTTTCTGGATAATTTTGGCGCTTTTTCTAGAGCGACCCACTTCGTGGAAATCAAATGGGATTTCGGATCTTCATCTGAGATACAGAAAACCCAGAAATCTTTTATGGGCTATGTTTTTGTTCCAGAAGGTTTGCTTATTCTTTTTTCGTTGCCCTTTTACAATCGCTTGCAAAGGTGGGTTTCCCAAAAAGAAAAGGAGATTGTAACTTTGGCTCTTCTCTGAAAGAACTGGGATTATCGAAAACATATGATTTTTGGCTGTTCCTGGATGGTTGATAGCTTCTTCGAATGAAGAGTTCTTCAGTTTGGATTCGAACTTCAATAGATTTTCCAGTTTATTTCTTTGGGAATTCCCCTCGAGTTCAATGTTTTCTGCTATTTCCTCTTATTGTTAGAAGTAGATAATTGACATTCATTCAAAATTAGAAACCCTTTCATCTTTTAGTTGACTCATGCAGTTGAGCTTTTTTTTTTTTTCGTCTATTGAATTGTCCTGGCTGTGAAATGGGTTGCTTTTAAATAGTTCCTCCTCCAGAAAATTTAATGTGGGTTTTGTTTGGCAAGTTCCACTGCCCTTCTTTCATTTGCTTTTGCAAACCTTCTTCTCATCTGCTCTCTCCTTCCCCATTGAAATTAGAGAACATTCCACATGTTCCTTCTCCTTTATCTTCGGTTCCTGACGCTGTGGGTCAGTTTTCTAGTGAGACGATTGGGGTAAAGAATGAAAGTTTTAATGGAAATCAAGTTGAGAATTTTCCAAAAAGCACTCTCCATTTGTCAGTTGAGACGATTGAGGTAAAAAATGAAAGCTTTAATGGGAATCAAGTTGAGAATTTTCCAAAAAGCAGTCTCAAGAAGCCGTCTTCAGAATCAGGTGTTAAGAAAGAGGTTGAAAAGGCCAGAGTGCAGTGGATAGATTTCTTAGGGAAAGAACTTGTTGAGATCAAGGAATTTGAACCTAGGTTTGTCACTCTTCTTTCTTTTTTACATTGAATTCTTCTTTAATTATCTGGTTTGATTTCCTTTTCGCATATATTGTCAGAGTAATTCTTCTGCGCGAAATTGTTCTTTTAGTGTTGTTTAGGACTCAACATTGTTTCACATTGCGGGCATGATTGAATTGCAATTTATTTTGTGAATAGTAGGACTTTAGGGACAATCCAGATTTAGCAAAGTTGGACCTTTGATGTTTGAATGTTAGACTTATGGAGAATATGTATTCTGAATTTCTGATCCTAACTCCTCATCTAACATCGTGTTTGACATGATACTTTTGGCTGTTAGTGAACTTGGTGGGAAGCAAATTAGAGAAATGTATTAGATAAGTTACATTGTCAGACAGTGATTGAGATGATGGTGGAAAGACAATTAGAGAACTGTATTCCTGCCGAATGAAGATTCCTATTGAATTTTTCCGTAGTTATAGAATTGGCTTCACTCTCAATATCACTCCCTTCCTACCCACCCCCTCCCAAAAAGGGGGGGGGGGGTGGGGATAGGGGGAAGGTAGAGAAAAGTAGTAGCTTCACTGTATGCACTTCAAAGGATCTTGTCTCAAAGATACGTTTTGTGGTATTCTGATGAGCGTTGTTCTTTTAGTCAGTTCATTTGGTTAAACAAGAATGGCTGGTGAGTGAAATCAAACCGATATAACATGTGATGGTTATAACATAGAGGTCATCCTGATTAAAGATGGCTACTTTTAGATTTCCAAGGTTGTTCTTTTTAGGTTTAGTGAGTTGAATTTGATTTGGTATTGATAGTTCATGCTTGCTAAAAGGTGAGAAGGGAATACATCAAATTGGACATCAATTTGGAGATGGTGGAATAAAGACCTGGATCCATTCAGGAATGTAGATCATTATGCTCAGAAGTTGAAGGAAGATATGGTTCTGGTTGGAACAGAGTAGCTTAAATGATCAATGATAGTTATTCACTTATGATGCCAGTTATAAAAATAATTGAGAGAGTCATAATGATGAACTTGGTTTTCCTATTGTCTGGAACTCAAGCATAATACTTTTTTCTTAATCTGATTCCAGATGTTTTCTGGTTTACATTGTGTGCATTTAATATTCTTGACTTGGTCTCTTTGAATCTGTATAAGGTAGGGGAACCGTCTCTGGTGTTTGGGTAACATATTGCATATTTCTTTGGGAAAAGGGTTCCCGCATGGCCTATGCACCATGGAATCTATGGATAGGCACCTATTTCCGCCACGCAGGTTCAATGGGGAAAATCTTGGACCACAAGAGGTTGCATGGACCTCTAAGGGGGTACATGGACATACTTGGGAGAGTATGCCAATACATGGGAGTAATCTGATTGGAATCAACTCTGAAATTTGATACAGGACCAATCCAGACCATCACGATAAGTTCCAACATAGATGCCCCATCACTCTAGGCGTGCTGCTCCATGGTGGATGGCCACCTAGGGAACTTTTTACCTATTTGTTTTGTCTAATCATTTGGTATTTAAACTTTGTATAAACCCACTGACATAGTTAATAGGCCATTTTTCTTTGGAGCTTCCATTAATTTGCTTGCAATAACAGGTTATGTTATTTTAACTGATTAATGTTTTTCTCCATGTGCTTCAATGAGCCTCAAACAGGTTGTCTTTGGGTGTTTTTCCTTGTGATTGTTAACCCATTGTGACAATGGCTACATTTTATGAGGTAATTCAAGTTTTCCAACTGGAGTTGTTACTGATGAAGTAATTAGAGACTTTAACTCTCCAAGATCCTCTCCAACAATATGTCTGAATTTTGGGGTACCACCCTTTTGGCGCTTGATATCCTTTTGTTCCTTGATTGAATTAATTTCTTTGTGATCTTTTGGAATCTTTCTCCTTAGAAATGGAATATTGATCAAGGGTTCTGAGATTCCTAAAAGTTGTGACACCATTTGTTTTTCAATGTCATGTCTCATGATATACTTTGAGAATTTGAAGGGGAACCTTATTCAAAGTAGCGTCCAATACAGTACAGTAGCCATTCTGGAGCATCTGGGTGATGCGGTTCACAAAATAGCGCATTTTCTATCATGAGATTTAATTTGGAACCATTTGAAAGAGGGGGGGGGGGGAGACCCAATCTCCATCCACGCTGCTATGCAGATGATTCATCTCACTTGAGTCTTGAAGGCCATTAAATCTTGGGTGTGAAGTTCTGATGAACAATGAGGGAGGAGTAGCCAATAGTGCTAGGAAATCTTCTTTGTCATCTCTGTCCCCAAGGAGCTAATCAACCAAGAATCGAACTTGTCTAAAAGAATAATATCAGATGCTTCTACTGCTTGGGGCTATGAGGATATTTATGTTAAATATTTTAGCAAAATGGTTGTGGTTTTTGTTCACCTATCAGGAAAATCATTTTGCCCTAGTAGAACTGGATGTATATCCTGGATCTAACTAATCCTCTGTAGAATTACTTGCCACTTACTTTTTGAACAGTGTTTGTAAGTGCTACAAATCTATGGATTTGATTGACCAGTTACATTCTGCTTGGTTCGTGCCATCTATGTTGGTGTTTCTGTTTTATTTTATTTTTTTGAGGGGTGGTTGGTGGTTGGTGGTTGGTGGTTGGGACACTCTGTTAATGCAATTAGAAAACAGGAAATGGAAGCTTTCTATAATTTTCGTACTAGATGTTGTGTTGAGCTATTCATGAATTAGAACTGTTCAGTTAGTGAGTATCCTCTTTGGTCGACCATTACCTCTAAATCCTGTCAATGACCTATCTTCACTGTCCATTCAAGGAAAAAACTTTGATGGAATGTGTACAATGGTTATGAACTCTGAGAATCTAAGAATGATTTTATGCAAAAAAAAAAGGAGAATCTAAGAATGATCTTATCTGTATATATTGACTATGGCCATCCATGGGTTGGTCAAGTGAATAAGGTCAAAAGTTCATAATGACTGAGACAAATGTATGATAAATTAGGGTGATCACAAACCTTCAACGGTACAGAAACACTATCATTCTTGTGTAATGCCATTTACTTAATGATCATTGCCATTCTGTTTGGTATTGGTTGTTGCAACCTAATATTCTTTTATTTATTGGTATATTTTCCAGTGAATCAGAAGATTCAGATGATGAAGGACAGGGTCATCGGGGCTGTGTTTGTGTTATTCAGTGATTCTGCTTATTCTGCTTTCTTCAGTACCCTATTAGCTACAGCATGGGCAGGAAGACAACAACTCCCATTTCCTTGGGCTCCATGTTCTGGTCATGTGTAGTTTCCGTTTGGGTTTAGTCCCTGAATGTGCAGCCCAATGTTTATGATGGATAACATCAACCAATTGAGCTGCAGGGTCGAGCTCAAAAGAAATTGCTTCCATTGCTTTAAAATCTTCAAAAGAATGTACTTCCAGTACATTGCAATCTCCAATGGCATTCTTTTCAAGCAAGGGATTTTATTTAGAGAACTGTACTGAAGCCAGGTGCCATTCCTTCCATTATTTTCTCACTAGGATCTGAATTAGGAATCTTTCTTTGTGTTCAATTTTTGTGCACAATGCTTTCCTTCTATTAAAGTAAAAAAGGGAAAAAATGATTTAGAAGAAAGATTCATTTTTTATCCCAGTTTAGGTCCTGACTTGGTTTTGCATCTGATTGTAAAAAATAATCCCACACCAACTCAGATTATTCCATCAATGAACACTTCATTTTTCCATTCAATAGTTCCTGTTCTGTTATGTTGGAAACTTGGAATATTTGATCCCCACTCTCCTTGTTTAGAAATATCAGAATGGTAAATGGAATTTGTACATTTTGCTGCTCTTTCTGCATTTTACATTTATTTCTTAATCGTTGAACAGAACAAGAAGGTGCAACAGATTTGGGAATAATTTGTTCATGTGGGTGATATTGGAATGCTTTTACAACCAATGATTGAGCTTGAAAGGTTTGATGGTGATGGATTTATGAATTGGATCCGGTGGTGGGTCACCTAAACATCCAGCATTCACTCAGTTGAATTGGTTTTTAATCAATCTCGACGTCATTTAATTGTTGTGTGTGAAGTATTACAACATTAAGTACATTGAATTTTCCTCGGAAGCAGTGGTGTTATCCGACCAGGAGAGGGTCTAAGAGCCTTGCCCAGCCTGGACATTGGGCTCATGTTCAAGCCTTAGACCGCACCTCAGATCAGTCCCTAAGCTTAGGTTTTCCAAGTAATATCTGCACTTGTTTGTGAATTGTGACTGCAACTAGAGTCTCTTAAACTAATTCTTTGCAAAATTTTCTAGAGGCTTAGTTTGTTTCCAGGTAAAAGTCACATAAAAGAATTTACCTGGAAATATATGATGCCATCATAGGAAAATATCCTGAGATTGCTATATTGCTGGATTACAATGTTAAAACTTAATAAACTAAGGGTGGGTTCATATTTAGTTTAACTTATTGATAGTATCTGTAACAACTTTGGAATCAGAGAGAACATTTAGTTGCATGATGTCATGCTTCTTTGTTTTTTAATCCTGCTCCAGATCATGCATGCTTTTTTTTATTTGAATCACTTTCCAATCTGTATGATATAAGGTGGATTGCATGTAGTATGTATTGTAGAGGGAAAAAAAATCACAATTGTTGAAACAGTGATAAACAAGTATCTAATGAGCCATAATATGAAATTACGTGAGAGGATTATCAAAACACACTTCAGAAAATAAACTATTATTTTAGAGAACCTATTTTTTTTAATGCCAGAAAGATCCACGATGGAAGCTACTCTCAAAAAAGTCTATGACATAATTCCTAGAGATTTAATGTGGTATATATATTAGAGAAGAGAAGGGTTTCAAATAAAATATGTGGACAAAATTAAAGATGTGTACGATGGTGTGGTGAGTGGTGACTAGCGTAAGAGGATGTTGATATGGATGTTTGGCAAAGCTAGGAAGGACCAAGTAAAGAATGACCACATTAGAACTAAGTTGAGAGTAGCTCTAATTCTTTGGAAGTTACGAAAAAGTTGTTTGAAGATGGCATGGACATGTTCAATGGAGAGGCTTTGAGATTCTCTTATTTTGGGTCCATGGATTTAGAATCAATTTTCTTTCTCTTCATTTAATAGATTCTAAATCCATGGACCAGGAACGTATAAAAATGTTCTTGTACGTGAACCTGATTTGTTCACTAAAAGAGCTAGGTGCATGATTAAAATAACCTTAGGAGAGGTGAGGATATGCATGCATAGCTTATGCCTTATGTTGTGTATGACTCAGAATAGAGTTTGATTGGAGAAAAAGGATCCTTGTAGTCGACCCCATGTAGTTGGGATAAGACTGTTGTTGGTGTTGCCGATAAACAATTACCTAAGTATTTTATACAGTATAATAGGAATATCTTTAAACAAGCAATTGACTAATTTGTTTCTTCTTTTAGCAAAATAATAATAATAATAATAACTTATTTCTTAAGTGTGGAGCAAATTGATTAACACAATCAGTATAATAAGGTGTATGTTTAAGGAATTGAATGCAGAATCGGTTGCTTGATTATGTGGGCATCAACCACCAATCAAACTCTTTGCCGGTTCAATGCACGGTTCGGTTTGAAAATTTATGGTAGCAAGTCCATTGAATCTCTTAGAAAGTAGAAAAAACTAGATCATAGGGGATGAGATTGACCCACCTGTTTTGGTTCCTAAGTTGACTTGGTAGACCGTTTCGGTTGATGTGGACTGATTTATCAGTGATTAATTAGGTATGTGGTTCAGACCGTATTGAAAGGCTCTTTGTACATTAAACTAAAAATGGGCTTATCGATGAATAGTGCAGTTGAAGAGATAGAAACCTTTTCCTACATTTTGTTGTTTTCCTGCAATTTATATTTATAGGGTTTATATATATCTAAAGAGATAGGGGAATAACAAAATGACAAAGATCTAGGTGATCACACCAAACATCCATTGGAGTTAAAATCTTCCGTCTTGTGTCTAGCAAAATTTGAAAAAAATAAAAAATAGATTTTTTTTTTTTTTTTTTTTAATTTCTAAGAAATTATGCCACCAAATGACAAAGATTGTTCAACTGAACTTGTCAGTTATATCATTAATTAAATAATTATAAAAAAAAAAAAAAGGAAAATAAATTTTCATCGCTATGGGAGGGAGATCTCAAAGGATTATTATGATTTGTGACATCGATATTTAAAAATTAAAACCATGATTACAGTATTACACCAATAATAGAGAAGAATTTGTACGTCTCTCACATTTTATTGTTCCTTTCTTATCATATTCCTCATTTAATATGTTGTTTACTTCTCACGCTCTTGGATGAGATGCCAATATAAATTAAGAAGGCAGTATATAGATAATAGATCCTTCTCTTATGTCTGAATTTAATATTACAGAGAAAGAATCAACCAAACTCGTCACTATTTTTTCTTTTCTTTTCTTTTTAATAAACAAAAAATAAAGAACAACACAACCACACGCTCGCTGGGTAGCTTACAATAATATGGAAAAAATCATCTGTTTTTCTCATCCATGTTTTTCCTTGTTTTGCTACCTGCAAAACACGACACGTGGACAATTTTAAGACCAATGCAACGGATGTAATAATCTTCACCCAACCTTGACCGCTGATCTTAAAGTTATCCACATGTCATGTTCTGCAGGTAGCAAAACAAGGAAAAACATGGATGAGAAAAACAAAGGATTTTCATCCCAATAATATCTTCATTGCCTACTTGTAGCATGTAGGGGTGTCGTGTCGTGTCATGTCAACGTATGGATTGCACCGGTTAAACTGATTGGACTTGAGCAGTTAAAATCGAAACCAGCCTGCCTGATGTGGATCAAAATCCTCTGTTTTTCCTTGTGTTTGCTACCTGCAGAATGCGACACGTGGACAATAAGGAGACCAACGGTCAAGATTGAGTGAGGATTATTACATCCGGTGCGTTGGTCTTAAAGTTGTTCACGTGTCGCGTTCTATAGGTAGCAAAACAAGGAAAAACATGGATGAGAAAAACAGAGGATTATTTTCCGCCTGATGTTGGGCCTAACACGATTATCGTTTGTCTGGGACTTAAGATTCTTTCTTGATGGTTGACGTGTGGGTGCCAAGTGAAACCTGTAACCGACTTTTCATAGCCGGAGCCCGGAGGTAGACCATCGACCATGTACTGTATAGCAGGATCAGCCCATTGACAATTTGATTAGTCTAATTATAGCCCACTTTAATTCGATTATAGGCCGATAACTGATACGACAGAATATAAAGTTGGTTCATGCCTGGCCATTGATACCGATACGTATTGGGCCAGATAGGATTGATTGCTGATTAAAATACCGATACCTTGCTCACTGAGACCAATTGGTGAGAAGCTGTTGACGTACCGTACCTAGAGGAGGGGCGTGCAAGAGGACTGAACCCGCAAGCAAAGCTACCCAACTTTAGGGTGGGGGGCCATCGGCAACCAAACACGCCGCTCTTGGTTTCCCAAAGCTTGCGGCAGCGTTGACATGTGTATCCAGTCATCACTCATCACACATTGTAGAGGATGAGGATCAAAATTTAAATTAATTAGGTAATATTGAGATGCCAACCCATCTCGTATCTTCATATTTCTGATTTGCTGTTTGTTCCCCGAGATCCCTCTATTTGTCTCACCAATCGCCATGGTCCTTCTATCAATTCGGAGACCAGTACACTACTACTAGTAATGAATAGAAGATCCGTAGTAGATTGGAGAATTAATTGAAGGGATATCGTCGGAAGAGAGAGGAAAGAAGTGAATAATCGGAGAACAGAGAGAGAGAGATGGTTTTCAGCAGCGTTGTATTGTTAGCTGCGGCGAACATGTCGGCGGATGTGTGCCAATACTTAGCTAGTTATCCGGAAAGACTGAGCAGCCAGCAAGTATTGGAGCTCATCTGTTGCTTCCCTTTGCAGCGCTTGGGCCGTCTTGCTCTCTGTTTGTGGACTTTCTTCTGTTTGCCGCCACCCAATTCTTACTACAGTTTCTCTTCC
>NC_056566.1:15877854-15893837 GCF_013358625.1 Macadamia integrifolia
GGGGGGTGTGGGGGGTGTAATTGTTGCATTTGTTACGTTGTTTTGATCAAATTTCTTTGTGGAACTCAGTAAAGCTGGTGAGCTCGTGCTTGTTATTTGTATGGGTTTCCTCCTCCTCTCTTTGCCGGATTATAGTTGTATCACGATGGGTTCTTTTAAGGTCTTTGACAGCCTAATATCGTATATATGTATTCATTTGATAATTAAAAGCAGTTGTACTGGCATTATACATAAGATCCAAGTGTAAAAAGCCTATGACTATTGGTTGTTGTGTTGTTATTGTTAAAGAAATATGTTTCCTGCACAGGCAGTGAAAGGAAGCTGTTCCTGTGTCCTCTTTGTTATTTTTTCAGTTGTTGTTGCTGTTTTTGTCTACAATGATGATGTGGAAAACAGTGCTTGGAATCATGACTAATAAATAAATTGATCAAGTGTATAAGCAGGTGATGTGGATGTGAATGAGTGGCAAGATATAATGATGTGTAGGATGATGGTGCAAAGAAGTATCACGAATAGCGAGTGTCCTTTTTAAAGAATATTAACAAGCACCTACTGGCCTGTGATGCAATTTGAAGAAACTATACATTTGAATTATCAAATGTATCTGTAATCAGATGGCTCAATTGTGTTTTGTAACATGAGGAATTACTAAGATGCATGATGAGAATCTGTGGAGTAGTTATAAAAAATTTCCATATTTTTGAACTTTCAGGTTCTGAAACAGGGTGAGTGATATAAGGTAGAAAATGGTTTGAGTTCATTGAAGCCGATGAATATGCCAATAGGGCTTAAAAGTAGTTTATATAGGGAGAAGGTTGCATTTTGGTTTCTTTAAAGTTGCTCTGCAATTTTTGGAGGTTTTCCGCTGTATGTGATTTCCCACATCTATAAAATGGACCACTGCCTTGCGCTGTGATTTGTGGAATTGCAAAGAGATAAGCGGAGCATTTTCAAGAGTTTTGGGTTAATGTTGAAAGTTTACGGTGGTACAAACAAAGATTTAATAAACTCACGCTAGAAGAAAGAAACTAAGTAATTAACAAAATATGTAAAATGAAGAAGAAAAAGAATTGTTGCAGGTGAATTTGGAGTGGAAGAAGCAATCGTATTGATAGAGAGGAAAAAACAGACGTGCTTTCCAGCATTTTCAAGTTCTATTCATATAATCATAAAGGCAATTAGAGTTTTGGCCCAACAACTTACATCTTGAGAATCAAATGAGACTCCATGTGAAAACCAAAAAGGAGCCACCTAATTTAACTTATTCCACAGTTCAGCCTACTATAGTATCCTCCATGAAGCCTGCTGGCTAGGCGAAATATCTCTGCCTTTGGCTTCCATTAGTGCTGTAACTTACCTAACAGCCTTTGCATGAATACTGAAAATAACATGACTCTGTTAGGTTTGGTGGAGGACTACAGATGGCATCATTGAATGATTCCACCTGCTTGAGTTGGAATGAACTTACTGTTTCAGCTTGAATGCAAGCGCAGGCAGGTCTATAGTTGATGCAAGCATCATCTCAAGGTCATGATGCTTGAAAGAGTAGGTCTTCTTTATTGAGTTTAGCGCTAGGCGCTAATCCTAAACAGCAACAGGGTCGATAGGGGCATTTATGTCCTATTGGCCCCATATCTCTGTGATTAGGTTTTTTTTCTTCATGGGGGCATTTTTGTACTTTTCTTCAGCACCATTTAATATAAGTTTTGAGGCATAACCTGCGATCAAACTATTCTGGTCTGATCGCAGGTCACTCCTCTCTTTTGGGAGTCTCTTTCGATTGCACCTCTCTCTCTTCTCTCCTCTCTCCTCTTTTCTTCTTCTCTTCTTTCCTCTATTTCTCTGTTTTGATTACAGGTTTCTGGGATTGTAACATTCTTGTAGCCATAGTGAATAGAACATGATATGCCTTGATGCAACATCAAAGTGCATTGTGTCAACTCAGCCACCAATCAAATGAACATGAAACTACCCATGATTGATATTGACATTGCTGTGTGACCTTATCTTAGAACTTAGCTTGTATTTGATTGAGACCACATCAGTTCACTTACCACAACCAATCACCATTCCTCCTCCCATAACCCTCTTCCTCCACTTCTTCTGTTCTTCATCTCATTCTTCCTTTCTTCTATCTTTTTTTCTGTTCTGTTCCCTCTATTCTGGCATACCACAGGTTCAGCAAGAGAAATGGTTGAACTACTTAAGTTCTTCACTAGTCAGTTAAACAGTCTAGGATGTGAATCTATTCCTTCAGGTAACTAAGTTATACTCGTAGGTCATCTCTTTGGCCTGTTGTTGGTAGTTCTTAAGAGGGTTAGTGCTTACAAACTTGTGTCTAAAATTTCTGATCAAACGGCACTCAATTGAGTGAGCTTCATCCTTCGAAATCGAGAGAGATCTCTGCTGGTTTCTGTTGATGTTAGAAGGTTGAGATAAGTTCCTTTTCCCTTCTCACGATATATCATCTTAAACCTTATTACCCATAGAAATTTCTCCACCATATTTTATTCCCATTATATCTTATTTCCTTATTCTTCCAAGAATACCCTTCCCATTCATGCGTGCCTTCCCCATTTACTTGTGTTCTTTGTGGCCTTGACTTTCACTGAATTACAGCACTGTCGCTACTGGCATTATTTGTATTTTCACTTATTATTTTATATTTATCAAGTGCTAAAAAGTGATACAATTTACAGATTTGCAATTATTCATAACACTTGATCTTGTTTAGTGTTTGGGTGGGCCCATAGCGAACTCAAATCGGGTTTTGTGACTCGGGTTCCGCATCACCATAGATGCATTAAGAACATCCTTATGAGAGAATGTCATCCAGTCTGTTGGGGCACTGAGCTGAGAAGTGTTTGAATTGTTTGCATGCAAAGCACCATGTTTCTGTTCTCCCCTGTTGGGGCACTGAGCTGAGAAGCATTTGAATTGTTTGCTTGCAAAGCACCATGTTTCTGTTGTCCCTTTCAAAGTGGAGTTTTCAGTTCCTCTACCATCATAATGTCAACCATGAAGAACCAGTGGAGATTCCAGTTAGTGGAGGTCAGCAAGGAACTTCCACTGTAAGAAGAATTGCTAATATGATATTATAGTTATTTTCTTAGAGGACAGTTCGCTAAATTCTTAAAACCAGTCTTCTTCAACCACTCTTCCTTCTAATATGATACTAGGATGGCATCATTCATGGTGTTTTATCTTTTGAAAATACAAAACTGAAGGATCTGAGGTTGCAACCTATTACGAACATAACAACCATGGCCACCTTATCTAAATCATGCACAGTTTTGAGTGGCCAAGAGATAGAACTGATTAATATACTCTTCTAAAACCTGCCTGTTGAAATTGAGTAGGTGTAGCCTCTGTCATAGTCCATTGGCAGAAACCTCATTTGCGTGGCCTCTTTCATATGTTTCCATGTAGTTACCATTCCATAACAAGATCTTTAATTGTCCTCTTGTTGCTTAATGTACCAAACTCAAGTTATATTTCTGGGCCTTGCTTCAGCTAGCTGCAACTTATAACCATGAGTGAATCCATACAGTTTGAAGAAGCTTTTATGGTTTTGTAACTAGGCAAGAAAGAGGTCTAGATGTTTGCTTTCATGGTTCAATGGAAGTCATGGACCTTTCTCTGCTTTTTTATCCATGCCATGTGGAAGTGAATCTTCTTATTCCCTACCAGAGTCATATTATGGCCATAAGTGTTTATGGTGTGGGAAATTGCATGTAGAAGATTTGCAATTTTGCTTCAAGTTATACCATCTCATGATGTACTTGTTTATTATATTGGGAACATTTAAAAAGGGCTGTATGTACTCTTTTGTAATTGACCGATCATTTGTTAAACTGGATTTGCTTACTTGGGCTTCAAGTGCATTTTAAGAAGCCTGAATTCTTATTGGAAGACAAAACATTGAGCAAGCACTTCAGAATGAGTGACATGAGATATTGCATTGTAACCAAGAAGTGAAGCCAAATTGCTGAAATGTAGTTCTGTAGGAATTTAAGACTCGAGTTCAAACATTTTTTTTCGGTGAACGACTCGAGTTCAAACTTGCATGTGTATCAGAAAAAAAAGAAAGAGCACCACAAATGGTGAGGCATATGGTTTGAGTCTGGCCCCTAAGTTTGATATATAGTTGGCTTATATTGGCGATTCTCCATAATCTGATAGTCAGAATGTTCTAATCATGAGCCCATATGTCGTAATTAGGAAATGGCCTGGGATACCCTGTTCGACTGTTGATCTGGGTTCCCTTTTTTCCATATTTGTTTCCTACAGAATACTATTATTTATCCTAATTTTGCTTTTATTCATTCTTTATCATCCTTCTGGTAAGATAATGAGCAACTCTAATCCATCATAGGATTATATATTTGGGCAATAACCCAATGGGTTATACAAATTCTCATATGTGTTTTGCATCAATAGTACTCAATTATTCCTGCGTTCAGCACACATGGCATTCTTGTATTGTATTTGTCGTGGCCTTCTCCAATTTATAAGGCTGTGTTCAAGTCACCACAGGTAAGATGCAGGTAAAATTAAGTTTTGGAATGTGAAGAATCACTCAAAGTTAGCTTCTTGTAGTTCTTTGAGAAGCTGAAACACCACCAGTTTGACATGATTGCAAAGAAGATCAACAGTGTTTCTACTGATCAAATCCACTCTTAGTTAAAACGGGAACGGCAAAAAAACATAAACGTACGGTACGAGTTTTAAACAGATAAAAACGATGAACGGTACGATAAAAAAAAAGGGAACGGCAAACGGACGAAAACAAACGGTACGAGTATTAAACGTGTAGTTTTCAAAAAAATGAAACCAAAAAAACAATAGTATACTCATGCAATTTGAGAGATTATTACCTGTATACATGCATCTAATGTTCCAAAAGCTCTGGGAGTCTCAAGATAAAATAGCCCAATGGGCTACAAGAAAATGAGATGTTACTAGCTTTAGCTTCTCCTTACTCAATGGGTTATAAGATGAGATTTTTTTTTCCTATAGATAGTATGGAAGTTAAAAACCAAAAACCAAGTACCATATTGTCTTCACTCTTCACTTTACTAATAGGTTTTCCTCTTTTTTTTTTTTTTTTTCTTTTTTTTTTTTTTTCATTTTTAATTAATTAATTTTTTTTAATAAAATTTCTATTTTACCCTTAAGAAAACGGATACGTGTTTAAAACGGATTCTTTTGCCATTTCCCTTTTTTTTCGTATTGTATGATAGCATACGGGAAAATACGTTTTAAACGGCAAAAAAACTCAACCGCGTTTTAACCAACAGTGATCAAACCAGGCAGAGGGAACTATAAAGGACCACTTAAATTGGACTACTGTTATGTTATTTTGAAAAAAATCTAGGGGAAGTACAAAAACCAAATACAGCTTCTCCCTATTATCTGTTCATATATATTGGGAAAAGGTTAGGCACACCGCTAGGGTGCTCAGCCTATAGTGGTGTACCCAACTTGTATCATTCTCTCCCCCCTTTGAAAATGAACCCCGCACCCCTTGCATCCCAACCCCGATTGATTGAGCTGCTAATTTTTCTAGAGCTTGTTGCCCAATAATATTTATTATGATTTGTTTTGCCTGGTGAATGGTGCACTTGCATATTGCTGGAGTTCTCTCTTCGCTTTCCTGGATTGTAGTGTTTGTGTGATATGCCTCTGGATACGTGTGACCATGGTCCAAGTGGATTTTTTTCTATTCTAACACTCCTTTTAGGAGTGAATTAGTATCTGATGAGTGGAAGAGCCACAACCATTAGATCTTGATGCTCCCTCAGTCATTAATGGCATATGTTTGGCATGGATAGACACTTAAACCTGTTATTATCTTTATAATAATTATCTGAAGATAAGTCTTAAAAGAATAATTTAGCACCCACGATATTATGGTTTTATTAGTGCTGGTAGTATTATTACCATCAATATAGGCTATTTGCTAGTTTTTCTTGTATAATCATTATCATAGAGAATTAGGATGTCAAAATCAAGCCTTATCGATACTTCCTAAAATCATTCTTTAATTAATAGCTTCTCTTTTTCTTGAGAAGGAATTAAAAATAAAATCTCCTATCCGGATCGGCCGATTCATTCTTCCAATTCTTGATTTTTAAAACCATGAAAGTTCTGCTATATAACTCCATTTTCTCTACCGTACAATGTCCTCCCATGGAATGCTGATGCAAAGGCCATTTGATGAAATAGAATTGGACGGGTCTACGAGTGAGAGAAGAAGTGCAAGATGACAATTACTCCATGTTATGCATCCCATAATGTAAAACAATTTTTTTTATATTTAATAGTTTTTAAAATGCTCAACCAACAACCATTTGATGAAATAAAATTGGACTGTTTTGCGACTATTACTCCCATCTTCTCTATCCCATTATGTCAATCTTTTTTTTTTTTAATATATTTTGACGACGACTTATACAGTAGTACTCCATCGACTCTATGTCTCTCTCTATCGCATTATGTTAAATCTTTAAATATATATATATATATATATTTTTTCTAATAATATAAACCATAGAATACTCATGCAGCGGCCATTTAGATGAAATAAAATTAGGTTTTTCTGCACTATCATTCCATCTTCGCTATCCCATAATGTCAATCATTGTTTTCTTCACCAAAAAAAATGTCAGTCATTTTTTTTTTTTTTTCAATCTTTGATAATAAATCATAGAATGCTCATGCAACGGCCACTTAGATGAAATAAATATGGGTTGTTTTGCAAGTGAGAGAGGGAGTGCAAGATGATCATTTTTTGTGTATTTGATATCATAAACCAATTTTGTACCTTCTTAGATGCTTGATTCTGTTTTTAGAAACCTGTTTTTTCCGTTTTTCCGTGTTTAGAAACGGAAAAAAAAAACAAAAACTATTTGATTTTTCTATTTTGTTTTACTTGTGTTTTTGACATAGAAATAGAAATTTATACTTATTTCTGTGTCTAGAAACAAGAATGGACAAACAAGTTAGATTTATTTTTCTATTTCTAGAAACAAGTATGAGGGATAAAAATTGTGAAAAAACTGGTACTTCACTCGACCTACCCCTACCCCAACCCCAACCCATTGTTGAAACTTCTCGCTATCCAGAAGCAGTGACTCCAACCTGGTTGTGCGAAGCTCATGGTTCCGGATTGCCTCTATCCTTCTAAAGCTCATATTCATGAAGCATTTCTACAACTCTAACATTGTGCCTTCACTCGTGTGCTGCATACCTGCGAAGTTGTTTCTTCCCTCGTGTCTTGAACATGACTACACTGTCGAAAATTTTTCGAAAAAAAAAAAAAAATCAAACATCTTTTTGCAATTTCAAAAAAAATGTTTCTTAGCAAGAAAATGGAAAAAAAATTTTCTGTTGTTTCTCGACATAGAAATAATAGAAAATAAATGAATAGACCGAGATATTAGAGTTAAGCGTGCTTGTTTGAGTTGCTTCTGTTGTAATGCTTTTGTGTCTTCTTGGGCAGTGGGGTCCTTTGAGCCTTTAGGGCCACTCCTTGAGTTGCTCTTAGGGTTTCCTAATTTAATTGTACATTCTTTCTTTTATTTTACAATAAATACATATATATATATATATATATATTACCTATAAAATAATAATAATTAATAAATAAATAAATAAATAAAAACCAAATTTGATTCCTACTTTCTCCTCAATTGGAAAGGCAAGTCTACCTTAGTCTTTTCTAACCAACAATTAGATTCAACTCATGGTGCTTGTGGCATGCTAAGATCATAAAACCCTAATACCATTAAAGAGTCCATTCCAATAGATGGTTAAGTGCACTAGATTTACCAAAACCCCTCACAAGTCACAAGACCTCCACACCATGTATCGATTCCCTAAGCAGTAGAAAATGGATTATTATTATTATTGGCATACAGAAAATGGATAGCTCATTCTTCTGAAAAAGTCACAAAATGGAATTGTGATAATAATAACCACTCAAAAATAACCCACTACCATATTAAAAATTAATAAAAAAAAGAAAGCAGTCTAATTTCCTAATGAAAACAAGCAAAGATATGTGCTTGAAAAGATAGTTCACAAGTGAGTGAAATGGAAAAACTACCATTGGATCTTGTTATTGTTAAATGATATTTCTATTCGCTTATAAAAGATTCTTGAATTCAGTATTTGATCCATGGGTTTTTTTTTGGTATTGGAATGGCTGTATTGGCCATGTCTAATATCAATATCTGTTTTCATTTTTTTTATTTAATCAAGGTGACCAAGTCAACTCACGCGCACCTCGACTAATCCTCGTTGAGACTAGCACAGCTATCCACTATCAATATCTACCTAAACCTATAGTCGTCGGAAGATTCTATTTGTGGATAAATAAAATTAAGAAATATATATATTAATCGGAATTGGGGGTAAAACTATTCAATTCAATTGCTTAGAATCATGATTTGATCACTTCCATGCTTATTTCCTCAAAAGAAGTTGAGAGTTATGAAATAGTGGAAGGAGACTAAAATCTCTATAATGTTTTCAACCTAGCTAACAAAATTATTTTCCCAAAAAGGTACCCAAAAATTAATCTAGTAATTAACAAAACTTATTTTGTAGAACTCGTTGCACTTATCGTCTTTGGAGTATATCTTAACTGCATGATAGAAGCGATCATTCCAACAATTTGCTTTGGGAAAAAATACTGAAAATCTCTTTTCAACAAATAAAACGAAATAATTTGAAAAAAAAAAAAAACATTTGTTCATGTGCACCAATTAAGTATAGTAGAATGATTTCACGCATAAAAGGATAGGAAAATCATTTCAAGAGAGATAGAAGGGAAGGAAAGAAAATTTAACTCCACTACCTAGTGGAGGAGAATTCATCCAAGGACACTCGGGCCCCACAATCAAGAAAGTTTCATCATCGTGGGGAAATGGAAATTGGGTCCTTTAAATACTATGCTCTCGTGTAACTTAAAACTCAAACCAATGCTTTCTTTCTCGGAGGGGTGTAGTAATATTTCCTTAGTGTTCACCATGGCAATATGGAATAATGGAGAGAGCAAGAGGAAGAAAGTAAGTGTGAAGATATTCTTGGTCTTCTTTTACTTGATGGCTCTAACCCCCTTCTCATGCACTGTTGCTGCCGAGACGCGCATTTCCCCTCAGAAGCTTGAAGTTCAGAAGCTCCTGAAACAGCTCAACAAGCCCGCCGTTAAGAGCATCAAGGTTCTCTCTCTCTCTCTTCCTCCTTTGTTGAACATCATCTTTTTTATTTTGATTTTTTCCCTTTTTTTTTTTTTTTTGTGGGGGGGGGGGAGAGGGGGAGAAATAATTGGTGGAGTGGAGAGTCTCAATTTGAAGGTAAAACAATATGTTAAAAAAATGAAGGTAAAACTATCTTATCCAAGTTGATATGGCCAATCAGAGAATAACAGAAAGAATATATTTTGTATTATATCTACGTCTCATTTATCTCTATGAGGTATCACATGAAAGAAAACGATCTTAGAAGGGATATAATGAAATTCCTTTATTGTGGGACCATCTAACCTATGGTATGAGAGACATATGGTTCTTGATTTCACATAAGTGGCTATAAGCCATGTGGGGCAGAGAATCGTGGTCAGACCTCACACCATCCCAACCAAAAATAAATAAATAAATAATTCATTTTTGCGCTTTTCTCTTCTTTATTAATCAATCTCTTTTATTTTTCAAACCCTTTGGCGGGTTTTTTTTTGGATTCCTTACGTTCATTGATGAGAAAATCCATTTTTGTAAGTGCTGATGATTATTAAATTTGTTGTACAATGCAAATCTTTTATTTGGGCGGTGAGTGGTGACAGAGCCCAGATGGAGATATTATCGATTGTGTCCGTGTTTCTCATCAACCCGCTTTCGACCATCCTTTGCTCAAAAACCATACCATTCAGGTTTGTGTATGCTCCTGCTCTCCACTTCTCTGCCATTAATGGTTTCTCAACTAACTGCTTGCTTTCGATTCCCTGGTTTTTTTAGATGAAACCTAAAATCTTTACAGTAAGTCATTCCGAGGAAAACAATAATGCCACTACCAAGTCAAAACAAAGTTCAGATTCCATTACTCAGCTGTGGCACTTGAGTGGTGAGAGATGCCCAGAAGGAACCATACCCATCAGAAGAACAAAGGAAGATGACATTCTTAGAGCAAGCTCAGTCCAAAGATTCGGAAAGAAGCAGCAGGGAACTATCCCTCAGCCCCGTTATGAGAATCCTGATGTGACAAGTAGTGTTCATGAGGTAAAGATGGAAGGAAAAGAAGAGATGGGCAGGGAATTAAATTGGAAAATTTTAATCTTTTCAGCTACTTTTCTTGCCTTTTTCATACATTTTTACGGCCATATATATTTTTTTTTTGGGTGAAATTTCTGTTGGAGTGAGCAGTACGCAGTAGCCTATACTGCCGGGGCGAAGTATTATGGAGCACAAGCAATCATTAACCTTTGGAAACCCAACATTCAACAGCCTAATGAGTTTAGCTTATCTCAGTTCTGGATCGGCGGAGGTTCTAATGAAAATATCAACACCATTGAAGCTGGTTGGCAGGTACCCTTATATTATTTCTTTCTAATGTTAACTAAAAAAAATAAGCTTAAAACAGAGGAAAAGTGAGTTAAGAAACCTAGCTATCATATATATATATATATATATATATGTACGGGTTCTACTTAATTTGTTTGATTTTTTTGTCTTTTGTTTACAAAATACAGGCCTGCCCAAATCTCTATGGAGACTACAATCCCAGACTCTTCATCTACTGGACTGTATGCCTTCTTCATTTTTTTCTGCTTTATCTGCTTTGGGGTGGTGTTCTTTTCGAGTTTTAACCTTTTTTTGGCCTCTTTCTCCATATAGAGTGATGGTTATCATACC
This sequence comes from Macadamia integrifolia, assembly GCF_013358625.1. Lineage (NCBI taxonomy): Eukaryota > Viridiplantae > Streptophyta > Magnoliopsida > Proteales > Proteaceae > Macadamia > Macadamia integrifolia. Next base: position 15,888,768 of record NC_056566.1, read on the forward strand.
ACGGGTTGCTACAACCTCCACTGCTCAGGCTTTATTCAGGTCAACAATCAAATAGCAATGGGTGGAAGCCTCTCTCCTATATCTGCCTATGGTGGTTCCCAATATGCTATAAATATACTGGTCTGGAAGGTAATATACCCATCTATGATCTATCCAAGGACCCACATAAAATATTTAATTAGGGGTTAAGGAAAAATGATATATTACAGAAAGCTACAGAGAATCTCTGAATTTAATTAATTCGTTTTTTTATGTCTGTTATGGCATTGTAGGACCCAGGAAGTGGGAACTGGTGGATGCGATTTGGGAATAGTTATGTGGGGTACTGGCCTTCTTCCCTCTTCTCAGACTTGGATAAAAGTGCATCCTTTATTGAGTGGGGAGGAGAGATTATAAACTCAAAATCAAATGGCCAGCACACATCAACTAATATGGGTAGTGGCCATTTCCCTCGAGAAGGGTTTAGTAAAGCTAGTTTTTTCAAGAATATTCAGGTTGTTGATGGCTCCAATTATCTGATAGATCCAAATGGAATTGGCACCATCGTTACACAATCCAATTGCTATGATATCCAAACTGGCAGTTCTGGTAGTTGGGGGAACTATTTCTTCTATGGTGGTTCCGGCAGAAACAACAATTGCCCGTGAAGGATAGATAAATCCAAGCAGGACACGTTTCCATAACGGCTGTAATCATAAATAAAACTGAAAATCCCAAGTTTTAATTGTGTTTCACTTGTTTTTTTTTTTTTTTTTTCAGTGAGTACCTCTGTAATCATAAATAATAAGTGAAATATCAAAGTCTTTTCACTTTTTCTTTCTTCCACAGTTACCTATATCCACAACGGCTATAATCATAAATATAAGTGATAAATCTTTTAATGAGTTCTTCATTGTACTTCACTTTTTTCTTTTAACAAGTATATACACATCCATAACGATTGTAATTATCATATAGCCACAGATATATCTTTGAGTAATTCCAAGCAACCTTGTACTTCATATGTTATTTTTCTTCCTGTTTTTAATAAATTTTCCTTTTCCTGCCAAAGAGAAATAAACACACAATTCTAAAAAAAATTGTGAACAGTGCTTCCTTTCCGTTCTTTCCAAGAAATTAAACCAAACCTAGTAACAATTTCTTCAAGATTTAGAGAGCAAAATAAGTTAGGCAATTATTATTACCACAATTCTGAAACTACTCAACCAATGAATTGTATAGTCTAAGTTCATATGAATAACTGATTGTGTATTTCACCAGTAGTGATTTGATCATTGGTTTGATGATGGTAAAATATTTATTTTTAATTGGGAGACCAAGTTTTACAAATATTTAGTTTGGGACTCTTCTTCGTCATTCATATCTTATGAGCTTGATAGGGACCTTCAACATAAGTTTATATTTTGATTTATGTAATTTCTTAATGTCTCTCAGCTTTGGGTGCATCTTCTGTTGATGGCCATGTCGAAAGTGGAATAGAGACTTGAAATTCCTTTTTGTAATTTCCCATTTTCTTTGATTTATAATATATTTTTTCTGACCTTTAGTAAAATAAATAAATAAATCTATATTTTGGGAATGGGTTCTCTTACCCAACTATGAGGGTCCTCTATTTATGCCTTCTCTTTAGAGAATCCTCTTCCTTTTTTTCTTAAATTTTTTTTTTGGAAAATTTACCGCACCACCCCTTGGAGAATGCCACAATGATAAGACCACCCTCTCTGTTTCACCAAATTATTCTCAGACCCCCTACCGTCAGTCAATGTTAAGTGTGGAGTTAAAATGACCATTATACCCTTACCATTAAAAAACTCTTGTTTTAACCATTATACCCTCCCCATCCCTTCCAATCTCTCCTCCTTCGCTTTCCTTGAACAGTTTATTATCTCTGACGCTAACCTTACCGGAACTATCCTCGTTGACATTGGAGACTACCCTTTTTCAATTCTAATGGGTCAATCCACGAAGTTGCCATAGCTCTAAGAACACGAGCTAAATCGAATCGGGAACATGCGCTTGCGCCTGCTCCATTTTGAGATGGAGAAAAAAATTTACCATGACCGACGTACTTCGTATCAACATCGACGACGACCTCAACATCGATGTCTGAAACCCACTTTTCTCGTTAGCCTCAATATCAAAAGCTCCGGCAGGCTCGAGGCTGCAGAGAACGATGGTGTCATCATCCTTGAAATCAAGTGTCACCTCAACGTACTCCTCCATCGCCGGAAAAGATGCGCCACTTAATAAATTCCTGGAAACCTTTTCTGAACCCCATCGACATTCGTGCTGCACTACCCCTTATGATTAGAGAGAAGATCAGTAATCCAAATTAAAAAAAAAAATGTGAAGAATATAATTTCCCATATATATATATATATATATAGAGAGAGAGAGAGAGAGAGAGAGAGAGAGAGAGAAGTTCAAACAGGAACCACACTGAAACGGTGAGTTGCATGGGACGCTAAAACCAAATGATTCATTTTTTTTTTCTTCTTTTTCGTCGACACCAAAATGAATGGAAACTGAATTTTGAGAAATGGATGAAGAACTTTGAGGGCTAGAATTAGAATAATCAGATTTTTTTTTGAAGAATTTGGGTTAGTGCGGCTAAAAGAGTTAGATTGAGATTTAGAATAGGCCAGATTGAAATTGAGAATTGAGAATTGAAATGGATGAAGAGAAGTAGTGGCAGAGGAACTGGATTGTGCCACTGGAGGTGGCGGGCTAAAACAATCCATATATGGCTATCCTTTGCTGTCGAGGCAGCTAGAGGTGGCGGAAGAAGTTGGGAAAAAAAGGAGAAGAAGAAAATGAGGGGTAATTTTGGGTTAATGAAAATGGGCTACAAATCAATCTTTTTGAACCTATTTCATAAGGGCATTTTGGTATTTAAAATAAAATATAGTTACTGACATCAGCAACTATAGTATATTCATTAACAATGACTGACGATAGGGGGTCTAAGAATAATTTGATGAAACGTAGAAGGTGGTCTTATCATTGTGGCATTCTCCAAGGGGGTGGTGTGGTAAATTTCTCTGTCCTACCGATCACTTTTCCTTTGTCTAGAGATGACTACTATTGGTTTAATCAACTTTTTAAGTGTAGTTACACTGCATGTACATGTACACACAATGTTGGACATGTAAATTTTGCATCAAAAAATATCGTTTGAAGGCACTCTAAATGATAGTGTATAAGACATGTGTCCTACATCGAGCGTACGTTAAGGAGTACCATAGTTATTAAATTCGCCGAATTATTCGTGAATAATTCGTGCGAACAGAATTTTTTCGAATTAAACGAAAAATTCTGACCGAATCCGAATTATAAATAGAATTCGGTAAAAATCGCAATTTTTTCTAATTGGATTTAAAAACGCGAATATATTGGACCGAACCGTTTTAAACCGAATTATTCGGTTCAAACACACTTTATTAAAAAAAAAAAAAAAAAAATCGAATTACAAAGCCAAAACCGAGGGTTTCGTGACTTTCGTCTTCTTTCTGCTTCTCCCAAAATCCTTGCTTCTCCGGTTCTCCCCCAGCCTTGGAGGCATGCTGCCTTTTAGAACCTCTCCCCAGTAAATTTGATTTTCCCATCTTCCCATCATTCCAAAATCCCCACTTCCCCCAAACCCTCATCCTCTCCATCTCCGACCGGCGACTCTCTCAGTCACTTCATGTCTCTGTTTCTTCCAATACATGTCCCCGGTGACTTCGTGAGTTCATGACTCGTGACTCGTGAGGTCAGCAAGACAGGGACTCAGGGCCAAGGTGCGGCGGCCGACAGGTGCCGAACTGCGTTCTTTGAAAAATTTCGAACATTTTTCCTTCGAGAGGACTGGTTAGTGCTGCGTCAGGCGGAGGTGTTTGATTTTCGGTGTAGGGTTTTACTCTGCTAGCTCTTCAATAGAATTTCACCAAAAAAATGGTACATATGAAGCCATTTCACTCTCTTTCACTCTGTTGCTTCTTCTAAAGTCTCTGTAATTAGTCGTTTTTTTTTCTAGTTTGCTTTGGGTTTGCTAATTTTTCTGTTAGGGTTTTTTCTTATTTCGATATCTGAATGCGTTTAAGATCCAACATTTCTTGATGCTCTCGAATTTTTGAAGTTCTAATATTTTTTTATTTTTCTGAAATTAGTTGGAAAATTTAGGGTTTTAACATACTGATCTTCTAGTTTTGTGTTGTTCTCATTAAATGATGAAATCACACTAGAATATGCAAGCTTTGAGTAGAAGTTGATGGATTTCTAAAGTACTTCAATTTCTCAAGTTTTCTTCACTCGGGTTTGCTTCCGGACCATAAGGGATTCAGAATCAAGGCTGTGATCTTTCTTATCGGTTTCCCAATCTTTATTATTCTGTTAATTGGTTGTTGGGGTTGGCTCTGCTTCTGCCGGCCGGATATCTTGCCATCACTCTTCTCTGCTAGTTGCAGCCTTGCAGGTATGTGTTCTTCAATTTTAAAGATCTATAATTTCTTACCGTGTTAAAGATCTAATGATTTTTTGGTTTCTTCTATTGAAAGATGGCAGTATACAAGATATATGTTGTAACTAACAAAGCCTGTTTGTATAGTTATCCCAGCTTTACTGTTGTTTGCACCTGTTGTTTTGAACCTGTTGTTTCTTCTATTGAAAGATGGCAGTAAATACAAGATAATTTACTGTTGTTTGCACCTGTTGCATTTCTCTCTATTTGCATTCTTGTGCTTTCCCTTTGCCAGTACAAACTGGGTGAATCTAGTAATATCTCCATGCCATTGTACAAAAAATAGGGGCAGATTGAATGTGGCATAGGGGCTGGGTCTACTATTTTGACAGCTTTGGGTTGGAAAAATTAAAGGAAAGAATGCAATTTTGAGTGAAGGGTTGTTTGATGCTTATTTTTCTCTGTTGATTGTATTGTACCTTTGGTCATGCATTGTAAAAGGCTATGCATGTCAGTGGGATTTGAAAACTTGATTCTTTAATTATTCAGAGGCTATTTGCTTATGTAATGTAATTATTAATATCAGATGTATTTGTTTGTTTATATGAAATGATTTATGTTGTTTTTTTTTT
>NC_056566.1:15893857-15903461 GCF_013358625.1 Macadamia integrifolia
TTTAGAAATATCAAACATTAATACATATATATTCCACAACCCATTATAAGTACCAAGACATATCATACAACATCAAATCCATATTCATGCACCATAACAAAAAAAATCATGTCCTAAGTCATGTTGAGTAGTGTGGCTTGGCCATGATTTTGTTCATTTGTTATCAGCGTAGTCAACATAGTCTCGAACTTGGAATGAGGCATTTTCAGTTGGAATTGAGAGCTGCCACTTTGGAAATAGTTTTAGTAGATGCATCAATTTGTAGCTCAATTTTTTTATCCTTAAATTATATTTGAGCTGAAAGTGACATTATAAAAAATGTTTCTCTTCAAGTCAGCTTCACATTGGCAAAAGAATTAGGTCAATTGGTGTTCGCAAGAGAGAGAGATATAGTCAGTTAAGTAGCCATTGTTTTTAAAAATTCCATGTTTCAAAAAATCCTGAAAACGAGAATGTGTTTTAACGTGTTTAACACCAAAATGTTGGCCATTAGCCTTATTTCCCATATGCTTGGTAAACAAAACTGTGAAAAATGTTTAAAACGGTAAAAAATGGGAAAATCATTTTGAATGTGTTTTTGCTAACTTTGGCTACAACCAAATCTTGATGCCTCACTCAATCACTCATAAAAGACTTTTTCAACCTTGATAGCATATATTTGACTTTTCTTTTCTTTTTGTGAGACATGCCTGCGATAGATAAGTTTTATCTGAAGATAAGTTTTAAAAGAATAATTTAGTACCCACAATATTATGGTTTTATTAGTGTTGGTCGTATTATTACTATCAATATATTTATTATGCATGTATTGCCATTGTGATGTGTCCCACAGAATTAAAGTGGGATGGATAAAGTGGAGAAGGACATTGGTTTGATAAGTGTATGTCGGTTAAACTCGAGGAAAAATTCTACAGGATAACAATATGATCAGCTACGACTTATGGAGAGGAGTGTTGGGTAGTCAAGAAGAATATTTTGAACAAACTGGGGGCAACAAAGATGAGGATGTTACATGGGATGTATGGCAAGACCAGGAGAGATAGAGTAATGAATGATTGCATTAGAAACAAAGTGGGGGTCACCCCGATTCAGGACAAGTTCCGCGAGAGTCAATTGAGATGGTATGGTCATGTGCAACGGAGACTTATGGATGCTCCAGCCAAAAGAAGTGACCATATTCGTATAGATGATTCAAGAAGAGGTAAAGGCAGACCTAAAATGACTATTGAATGCAAATAGACCTATGTGGTAAGGAAAGATATCAATTGATAGGACTAGATTCTAGTGTGATTGCAAATAGACCTATGTGGAGGACAAAGACCCGTGTAGTTGATGCCTTATAGGGGATATTCCAGGGATGTTGTTCCATTTTTATTGCTAAAACATATCTCTAGTATTGTCTAATACTTCCTTGTTGCATTTCGTTTATCTTATATTTTTTTTTACTTTGTCGATTGTTAAGTTTGTCTCGAATTCTTGACTCGTTTTGAATATTGACCCGCTACGTCATATTTGGTGACAATCCAAATGAAAAGTTTTCTAAGATCTGTGATAGAAGCAAAGGGTTCAACCGGATTGACCGTGACCCGATGGGTCGACCCGTGACTTGGAGTATATAATGTACTATTATCTTATTGAGAAAGGTCATTGTATTTTGGAGTTTTTCGAACTAAGGTTTTCAGGGTGAGTTTTCTTGCCGCTGCTTGGGTGTAATCTCTCTTCTGCATAGTGAAACATCTTCTTCTTCGGCCGAGGACTTAGCATACCACACCGGTTTGTGAACCTCGTTAAATCTCTATGTTGTGCAGATCTATTGCTTGTTTATTTTCTTATTTTTCTTGGTGTTTACTCTAACAAACCATATTGGATTCATATATTTGACCTCATTTAATTGGGATAAGGTTATGATTGTTATTGTTGTTTCTATTGCCATTGGTCTTATGTAATCATTATTAAAGAGTTGTATTGTCCCAAAATCAGTTTTTAATAGCTTCTCCATTTATTGAGAAGGGAACAAAGATACAATCTCCTATATAAATCTTCTAATTCACTTATTTGATTCTCGATTTTTGAGACCTTGCTTGTTCTAGTGAGTGAGGCAATATTGCAGGATGACTATTATTCTCCATCTTCACTATCCTATGAAGTAAATCATTTTTATCTGGTCATATAAACCACAGATTAATGATCATGCAACGATATGTTATAAAATAAAATTGGGTTGTTCTGTGAGAGAGAGGCAGATGGCTATTACTCCGTTTTCTCTATCCCATTATGTTATATCTGATAATATGAACCATAGAATGTAATATTTCCAATTAAGTGGGCTAGCATAGTCAAAGATTTGTTTCCAAAACCGATTTAGTAGTGTTGACTACAGATGGAGTAAGTAGAAAGAATCCAATATTATTGGTAAGTGATCTCCATAGAGATATTGGATTCTATTAGCATACCTTAATGGTATGAAATATTTATTACTATGTGTGGACCTAAGGTATTGTTTCCTTAATGGGGAGAAAACCCTAATTTCTTTGCAGGGTTGGTCCCTACCTTCACCCCTATATATAGTTATCACTGACCCATTAAGTGAGGCTAATGACCTAAAGCAAAAGGGGAAGAAGGTAGACCAGATCAACATTGATCGTGTTGTACAAAGGAGCATACGAAAAGACATTGAGGAGGTGTAATTCTTCAGCCATGGATTCAGGTATGCCTAAACTTGACTGTATTCGTTGTTGCTTGCTTATCTGATCTCCATGTGATGTATTGCAAGTATATTTTCTATCAATGGTATCAGAGCGGTCCATGGAGACGATGAGCTGTAATTTTTTTTGGCCGATGTTATATTTTCCCGTGATTTAACAAAGGGGTTTAGTTCACCATTATTTTTCCGTGCTTCACTATGAGTTTTGGGGCTGGTGGTGCTCTGTTTAACCGTAATTATAGCGATTTGAATATGAAATTAGAACCCTGAAGCCGCACCTTTTCCTCCATCCTTTTGGGTGACGGTTGATTTTTCCTTTTCGGGATCTTTGGGATCTTGATCGATGGTTGCAGACCTTGGCTCACCGGTTTATTTGGAGCTATCGGCCTTCGATTTTGAATGCCACCGGAGCCTGCAACGTTACAATATGTTGTCAAAACCCGTAATGGTTCAATTTTTTTTTTCTAAAGTTTTTATTTAGCTTTTATTATTTCCTCTAGAAAGCACAAAAAGTTGAGGTTAAAGTTCTCCTTTTGTTTTGGATACAGCTGTAAGTTGCATGAAATATATATAAAGGTGATTGTGGTCGATTCATGATTGACCTTATTATGCATAGCCCATGCATTTATTACTTTGAATTTTTTTTCTTTTAGTATTTATGCAATTATAAGATAAATCTATGGGCTAAAGGATTTCAGAATTTAATAACTAAAAATAAATAAATTAAAATATAATGGGCATATAATAGCAATTCAGGTCTATAGGGTTATCGTAATTTCAGAAATTAGACTTCCACTTAGTGGGCTAGTTCCTGAAGATACGGAATCACTGTAGACCATCCGGATGGATTGCAGTCAAGAAAGCCATATGACGAATGATGTGCTCTTGCCACTACAGGTGAGTCTTCGTTTGGTCAGTTTTTCTTGATGGTGTGAGGGTGACATTTTGAGCTTCACTATTTTGGAGGTTCTTGTCTTGCCACCACAGGTGATGGAATCTACAATATGGTGTTATTTTTTTGGCATCTCGCCTTGCATGTGAAAGATTCCACTGCATGTTAAGTGATCTTGCCACCACAGGTGTGACCCCAATGATGTCGGATCTTTTTCTCAATTTGTGTTTTTCATACAGCTGTTAAAATTGGTACTGGGATAAATCTGATTAATAAACCCTAATTAGTTAGTTTTCATTATATTATTGGGATGTTGATATACTTTTGGTTATTGCATATTGTATGTTTTGGTAAAATTTTGGTAATTATTATTGCCAATTATGACTTCTCAATTGTCTTCCATCAAAGTCCTGAATGGTTCCAATTTTGAGGAGTGGATAGACTCTCTTACTGTGTCTCTTGCAATCATGAGACTTGATTATGCCCTGAGAACTGATAAGCCTCCCGAGCCCACAACTAAGAGTGATGCTACTACAAAAGCACTTTATAAAAAGTGGAAGGAGTCCAACAGATTGTGCCTAATTGTTATAAAGCATACTATGGATAAGACCATTAAGAAGAGTGTGCCTTCGAAAGAAAATGCTAAGGATTTCCTTGCAGCCATTAATACAAAGTTTACCAAATTTGATAAGGCTGAAAAGGGAACATATTTTGAGTGGTTCTCATCCACTCGATATGATGGCACAAGTGGAGTACATGATCACATTATGAAAATGACCAATTATGCTGCCATGTTGGGCGAGATGGAAGTGAAGATATCTGATTCTTTCCTTGTGTGGCAAATAATGCAATCGCTTCCATCATCGTTTGATACTCTTAAGACCTCCTATAATGCACAAAAATTGAAGTGGAATCTTGAAGACATGACTTCCATATTGGTATAGGAAGTGGAAAGAAAGAAGAAGAAAAAATTTGATTCAGCTTATTTTGTTTCTAATAATGGGGGTAAGAAGAAATTCAAGAAAAATTAAAAAGGCAACAAGCAAGAAAAATCAGGAAAAATAGAACAGAAAACCGATCAGAATCTGAAACCAAAGACTAAGGCTTTTAAGGGAAAGTGTTTCTTTTGCAAAAATGATGGACATATGAAGACAGATTGCTATGGCTATAAGAAATGGCTTGAAAAGAAAGGTACATCTTTAGCTCTAGTGTGTCTTGAATCAAATTTAGTAAATGTTTCCCCTGATTCGTGGTGGATTGATACTGGAACAACTATTCACATCACTAATTGTTTGCAAGAATTAAGAACCAGGAGGAAAGCAAGTGAGGGAGAGATGATGATCTACATGGGGAATGGAGAGAAGACCAAAGTTGAATTCATAGGAGTAGTTAGATTACTTTTATCCACTGGTTTTGTTTTGGATTTGAATGATGTGTTTTATGTATCATCGTTTAGATGAAAACTTGTTTCAGTATCTAAACTTGACAATTGTGGTTACATTTTTAATATTAGCATTGAGAAACTTATTCTCTATTCTGGTTCTCTTATGGTTGGATCTGCCTTGTTATGTGATGATCTTTATAAATTTGATTTTGATATTAGTTCTTCCAAATATGCCAACACTTCTTCTGTTGTAAATTATGTGATTACAAATCCTAAACGTACTAGATTGGATGAAAATTCTTCTATATTGTGGCATAAATGTTTAGGACATATTTCTAAATAGAGGATAGAACAATTGATTAAAGATGGTACACTTCCTCAATTGGATTTTTCAGATTTTAAAATTTGTATTGATTGCATTAAGAGAAAACACACTAGAGCTAAAAAGAAAGGTGCAACCAGGAAGGATGAAGCATTGGAGCTGATTCATATTGATATTTGTGATCCATTCAATCCTACTACCATGGGTGGATACAGATATTTTATTACTTTCATAGATAATTTTTCCCGTTTTGGTTTTATTTACCTTATTCAAGAAAAATCTGAATCCTTAGATGCTTTCAAAGTTTTTAAAGCAGAGGTAGAACTTAAAAGGAAAAAGAAGATAAAAAGTGTGAGATCTGATCGAGGTGGAGAGTTTTTATGGTAGATATGATGAAACTAGGCATAACCTTAAACCATTTGCTAGATTCTTACAAGAATGTGGTATTGACGTTCAATACACTATGCCTGGTTCACCTTAGTAGAATGGGGTGGCTGAAAGGCGAAATCGTACCCTTATGGATATGGTGAGAAGTATGATAAGTAATTCAGCCTTACTTGATTTCTTATGAGGTGATGCTTTGAAAACTGCAGTATATATTTTGAATAAAGTGCCTAGCAAGTCTGTTCCTAGAACTCCCTATGAATTATGGACTGGTAAGAAGCCAAATTTATCTCATTTTCATATATGGGGATGTGCTGCAGAGGTGAGACCTTACAATCCTCAGATGTGGAAGCTTGATCCCAAGACCATTAGTGGTCATTTTATCAGTAATTCTAAAAGATCAAGAGGATATAGATTCTATTATCCTACACATTCTACTAGAATAGTGGAATCAAATTGGGCAGTTTTCTTTGAGGATGATCTAGATTTTCAGTCTGCTCGACCACGTAACTTTGTTTTTTAGGAGAAACGTGTTCTTGTTCCTATGCCTGTGACACTGCCGTCTACTATATTACAACCTCACATTGAACAAGAGAATGTCCCCACTCAAGAACTTGTGCAACCTATAGTGGCTGAGCCTGCACCCCCTGTTGTTGATGAGATTCAGGATCATATTACAGTTGATGTTCCCTTGAGAAAATCAGAGAGAACTCGTAGGCCTACCATATCTGATGACTATGTTGTTTATTTACAAGAAAATGAATTTGATATTACTTTGGATTCAGATCCAATCAGTTTTGACCAGGCTTTCAATGATCCCAATTCATCAATGTGGATGGTTACCATGCAAGATGAATTAAATTCTATGTTTGTTAATGATGATTGGGATTTGGTTGAATTACCAAAATGATGTAGACCGATTGGTTGTAAATGGATTTTCAAGACCAAATGGAACTCCAAAGGTGAAATTGAGTGTTACAATGCCAGACTTGTAGCAAAAGGATTTAGTCAAAGAGAGGGCATAGATTACAAGGAAACATTCTCACCAGTCTCGACAAAATATTCTTTTAGAATTATCATGGCTTTAGTAGCACATTTTAATTTGGAACTTCATCAGATGGATGTCAAAATAGCTTTCCTAAATAGAGATCTTGTAGAGGATGTTTACATGCATCAACCCCTTGGCTTCAGCCAAGTTGATACAGAGCACCTTGTGTGCAAACTCAAGAAATCTATTTGTGGTTTGAAACAGGCATCTAAATAGTGGTATCTTAAGTTTGATGGAGTTGTCACTTCTTGTGGTTTCAAAGAAAATCTTGTGGACCAGTGTATTTATCTAAAGATCAGTGGGAGTAAGTTATTTTCCTTGTGCTTTATGTTAATGATACTCTTCTTGCCAGTAATAATGTTGATCTTTTACATAAGACAAAACGATTATTATCAAGTCACTTTGATATAAAGGATCTTTGTGAGGCCTCTTATGTTTTGGGCATTGAGATTCATCGTGATAGGTCTTACGGTGTTCTTGGTTTGTCTCAGAAAGGTTACATTGAGAGGGTATTAAAAAGGTTTAATATGTTAGCATCTTCCTCTAGTAAGGCTCCAGTTGTGAAAGTGGACAAATTTGGCAGGTCTTAATGTCCATAGACAGAATTAGAGCACAATTAGATGGAGAACATACCTTTTGCATCTGCTATTGGTAGTTTGATGTATGCTCAAGTTTATACATGGCCTGACATTGCCTATGTTGTTAATGTACTTAGGAGATATTTGAGCAACTCCGGTGAAGCGTATTGGGTAGCTGCAAAGAAATTCATGAGATATTTACAAGGCACTAAGGATTTTATGTTTACTTATAAAAGAACCGATTCACTTGATGTAGTTAGTTACACTGACGTAGATTTCGCTGGATGTCTAGATGACCTCAAGTCTACTTCTGGATATGTTTTTATGATGGCAGGTGGGGCTATATCTTGGAAGAGTGTCAAGCAAACATTTACTGCATCTTCTATTATGCAAGCTAAGTATGTGGCGTGTTATAAAGCCACTGTTCAAGCTTTATGGTTAAGAAATTTTATCTCAGGGCTACAGATTGTTAACTCTATATCTAAACCATTGAGGATGTTCTGTGACAAGTCCGTTGTGATTTGTTTCTCTCATAACAGTAAAAGTACTTCAGGCTCTAAACACATTGACATTAAGTATTTTTTTGTCAGAGAGAAAGTTCAAGAGTCACAGATTACAATGGAACAGATTGCTACATAAAACATGATTGCAAATCCTCTTACTAAGGGCTTGAATCCAAAAGTCTTTCAAGAGCATGTCACTAATATGGGACTTGTTAGTTCTTTTGATGTATTTTATTAGTGGAAGTTTTGCTCAATATGTTCGCATTTGACTTTCAGTTTTATTTTATATATATGATGCATTATTATTGTTCTCAAGAATATATATGCATTTTTATTATGACCATTTGTTTATGTGTATATATTTATTTATTTACCTTCTACAGAAAATTAAGATTATATGTGGTGTATTTACCTCATTCGGTATCTGAGGTTCCAGTCAATACACACACATCCAGTCGCTAGCAAAGCCTCGTTTGATTGAGGTCTAGTGCTAGCATTTGGGGACATCCAAACCCAATTTCAATGAGCTTCTTTGATTGAAGCTTGAGCATTTGGGAAACGCTTGTAGTTAATAAAACTTTCGGTATCTGTCTCATAGGGCTCATTTGGTTTTCGAGCCAGGACTAATTTAGAAATAGACATGATGATCACTATTGCATGTTATTTTCATACTACACTTTCATACTGTTCAGCCCAAGTCGGTGATATTATGAGCACTTTGACGTGTGTGGTCTCATATCGCTTTAGATGTGATGATCAATACGGTTGGGTGTTTGTAATTCTCATTCGGACCAAGGCATTTGGTTTAAGGTGCATTCCATTCGACACTATTTTGTTTGTGGCCACATTTAGTTTATCTAAATAGGAGAGTCATTTTAAATAAATTTTAAAATCTAAAACTTGTGACATATGCTGCCCAAGTAGGAGATTGTAAGATTTCCAATTAGGTGGGCTAGCATAGTCAAAGATTTGTTTCTAAAATCGGTTTAGTAGTGTTGACTACAGATGGAGTAAGCAGAAAGAATCCAATATTATTGGTAAGTGATCTCCATAGAGATATTGGATTCTATTAGCACACCTTAATGGTATGAAATATTTATTACTATGTGTGGACCTAAGGTATTATTTCCTTAATGGGGAGGAAACCCTAATTTCTTTGCAGGGTTGGTCCCTACCTTCCCCCCTATATATAGTTACCACTGACCCATTAAGTGAGACTAATGACCTAAAGCAAAAGGGGAAGAGGATAGACCAGACCAATATTGATCGTGTTGTACAAAGGAGCATACGAAAAGACATTGAGGAGATAATTCTTCAGCCATGGATTCAAGTATGCCTAAAACTTGACAGTATTCGTTGTTGCATGCTTATCTGATCTCCATGTGATGTATTGCAAGTATATTTTCTATCATAGAATGCTTATGCAATAGCCATTTGATGAATAAAATATGGTTGTTCTAGGTGCAAGATGACAATTACTCCATTTTCTCTATCCCAGAATGTTAACCATTTTGTATATACTATTACTCCATATATCTTATAAATCCCATAATGTTAACCATTTTTTCCATATCTAATGGTAGTATGAACCATATATAAAATGCTTATGCAATGGCCATTTGATGAAATAAAATTGGGTTGTATAGCAAGTGAGAGAGGAGTTGCAAGATGACTATCACTCCATCTTCTCTATCCCATATGTAAAGTATTTTTTTTAGATATGATTATATGAACCATAATGATCATTCAACGATCATCTGATGAAATAAAGTTGGGTTTTTTTTTTTTG
>NC_056566.1:15905903-15916524 GCF_013358625.1 Macadamia integrifolia
TGAAAGAATAGGATGTGCCACTTTATGAAAGAATAGGATGTGCCACTTTGGTGGATTCCATTCAATCCTTTCATAGCTTCCTAGAAATATACTATGCAGCATAAAATGTACGGAAGCTCACACTCAGTTTAATTCTAACATATTTATCCATTATAGGGTGTTTCAAACAAAACATACAAGTACAAAATGACATGAATATGAATTTACTATATATTTTAGGCATAAATAATTCTTCAATATCATGATAATAATAAATCAATGCAAAACTCAAAAGAGTTCTGTTGTATGAAAAAACAATATGGTACACTGAATTTATTCTCCCACTAGCAACCTAGTATACCAAATTTATCCTCTCACTGGTCGAGCCACGTAAAACAGCTTAAGATTCATACTTCTATCCTCCCACTTGGTTTGACATGTCATAAATTAATCCATTTATTGGATAACACAATTCGTTAAATGTGACATACATATAAACTTATTCACATAAGCCTAAATACAAAAGAAAATCAAACATTTATCAATTAATGTTCATAAATAGGTTTTCAAAGAACAATGGCAGTGTTTAAGAACTTAGTATTTGATTGATCAAAATCGATACTAATCCAACCCAACCAATCCGAATTGATCCAATCGGAATATGAAAATAACACATTAAATAAACCTATAACCTATGGTCATAGTCATGAAACCCTCATCCACCCTATTGCCATTGATCAACTGTCAAATACATTTTAGGGTAAAAATCTTTGTTTTAAAAGCATAATACTAAACAATTGATTTGGTTTTCCTAGTATAGAGAACTAGGTCTTTGAAGCATATATAGACCTCCATATTCTCAAGCCACTTTTAAAGACATTCAGTTTAATGGTTTAACTCAAGGAAGAATAATCCATTCAATATTTAATTAATGCATGTAACATCAATAAAATTAAAACCAATATTATATCACTATTCATTAAACATAATTAGAGTGTCAACCGAACTACATTCTCAACCTTTGGGTCTGGAATGCAATGGTCCACTCAAAAACTATAATGACCTTGGGAGCTCTTCAACTTCAAAAATTACTGTCACTTTTGGATGAATAGCAATTTCTAGGTTAAGGTCTGCCTAGAGTACACTTGCATTTATGCTTATCTTTGATAATATCACCTTTGGGCAAGCATTACCTAATTACTGCCAACAATTTTCTATGTCTTTGAAAATAAGACAAAACCTTTGAGTTGCAAACCTATTGCAGTAATTTTAGATTTTACCACTTTGGTGGGTTCCATCCATTCCACTGCAATAGCTTGCAATTACATTTGGCAACTTAAATTTATGGGTTATTTAAACATGAACTAAATATCAATTTACATATAAAAAAACAAGCATGTAACTATTAAAAAATAAACATTACAATGTTAAATTATCAATTACTTCAAGAGTGTCAGCCGAAACTACATTCCTGACCTTTGGGTCTGAAACATACTGGTCCACTCAAGTTTTCGCTATTACTGCGAGACTTCTTCTAACTTTCAAAAAAATACCGCCATCTTTGGATGGACATCATCTTCTAGGTTGAGAAATCCCTATTCTGTTTTTCACTTGCTTTAATTTTAACTTCTTTTTGATAATGTCACCTTTGGGTGAACATTAACAACCTTGTTACCAACCATTATTCTCTGTCTTTTCAAACAAAGAAGACATTTGATTTGTATCCTATTCATGGTTTTAAGTATCTCCGATACCGATACGATACTCTCCGATACGTATCTTAAATTTAGCCGATCGATACGATACACATCGATACGATACATGAAATTTTAAAATCCTTTCGTATCGATATATATCCTACAATACATACCGATATGCATCAATACACCACCAATACACATCGATACGATACGATATGCCTCGATACGACTATGAAAATTATAAAATTGAGGTAAAATGTACGTTTCGGTATGTATTGGTACGTATCGGTGAGTATCGGTATGTATCGATCGGTACGTATCGGTATAGATTGGCACGTATCGGTGAGTATCGATATATATCGGTAAGTATCGGTGAGTATCAATACGTATTAGTGAGTATCGGTATGTACCGATACAATGCGTTATGGTCATATAATGGCCAAGATGAGTAATTTTTCAGAAAAAACACGATTTTTAGAAGGGTTTTTGTTCCAAAGTTGCTGTCAATCATATTTCTCTCTAACTAAAGTGGAAATCAAGGTTGGGAACAAGGATTTTACATTTATGGGACAACTACAACCCTTGAATTCTTAGTACGATACTCTCAATTTAGTGTTTATGCATAATACATGTTATCAATAGCTTTTTTTAACAAACTCTTTATGCAAAAGTGTTTAAAAAAATGTTTCTTATCCATTTATGTGTGTATCTTTAGCGTATCTTAGTGTATCTCCGATACGATACGATACTCTCCGATACGTATCTTAATTTTGACCTACCGATACGACGATCGATACCGATACTTTAATCCTTGAATTTATTCCTATTACAATAAGGTTGAACTTTACCACTTTGGTCGATTCCATCCAATCTTACTGTAATAGTCTACAAATTCATTCTGGTAGCTAAAAGTGGAATTGTTTAAGCATGAATAAAAAAATATTTATAAACAAAAGCATGAACTATCATTACTAATTATAAACAAGTTCATATTCTGATATGCAAGTAACGTATGAGTTGATTTTCTTTTATTACTTCCAATTAATAGGAAAATCACAAAGAATCATAAGACACCTATACTTGTAACTTATACAAAATAGACCATAAAGTTGACCAAAACTAGGCTCATAATATATCAAAACGAAGAGAACAAAAAACTAGACTCAACGTAAAATATCAGGGTGAAAAATTCTTCACCGTTTGCTTGTACAAGCCATTTGAAATCGTAGAAAAAATAGATTAAAATCAATCTGGTTTGCCCAAACCAACCGGTTCGGTCAAGCTGTCTAATCCGGTTCGAATATATTAGTTTCAGGTCAAAATTCAGGTCTTCAGGTTGGGAATCCGGGCCAAACTCAGGGTCTTCCGGTTGGGTGGTCAACTGCCCGGTCAACCTTTGATCGAGTCAAACAGGGTTGGCCAAGGGTTGACCCACTGCACCTCCGGGTTAACTCGAAAACCCTACCGAGTTGACCCGGCGAAGACTCTCCACCATTGTTTTTTTTTTAAATAAAAAAAATTCTCTCCTCTAGTAGCTGGTTTCTGGCAGTGCGTGCCAGCACGTTCAGATGTTTTCAATGACGTGCGATATACCGTCACAATCGTATTCTCATCCTCTATAACTTTCATGAAGAAAGTTTTTTGATCCGGGATCTTTAAGTGATGGTAAAATTATGATTTCCATGATTTGGGACCCAAACCCTATACAAAATCAATTTTTCTTTGATTTTTCTTGATTCCAACACTATAAGGCTTGGCTCTGATACCAACTATTAGGGATTCTTTACCATAGAATCATATGAATAACCCCATTAATGTTGGAATACAAGAATCATAAAAGATTAACCATGTTTGTAGTCCCTAAACCAAGAACACACAAACCTATAGATTTACCCCATACATGATAATCAAGGAGAGTAAAAGAATATCTGTGTATAAGTTTAGGAGTCCCATAAGTATTGATCACGTAACTCTCTCCCATGTGCTTGAAGATTAGTCCCATGAAAATTGTAACAAAGAACTACACAATGGAGTCACAGCCGCTAAGATCTTCTATAGCCTTTCACCCTTGGAATACTCTCACATGCACTATTCCTGTGGGGGATTCCGCGCTTCCAAAATCATGAAGGTGTTAAAGTGACGGTTGCAGGGACCTTTAGCTTCTATTTATAATAGAATTCTTAAAACCCTAATTCATTCCCACAATTGATTGGGCTAGGAGTTTCCTAATCATAGTGGGTCTATTATTGCTTGGGCCCAATTGATCAATCGGTATCAGTTAAGCCCACATAAAAATCCTAACAAATTCTTCAAAAGAAATTGAGAATTATGTAGTGGAAGATGACTAAAATTGAACTTATCGTCATTGGGACAAATCTTAACCTCATGGCATGAGGGATGGTTTCAACAAAATGCATTGATGAGAAAACTACTGAAAGGTTTTTGTTGAACAAATTAAACACAATACTTTGAAAAAAAATATTCCATCGTTCTCTGTATATGCTACTTGCTCAAAGAACCGTCTCCCTCCCTAATATTACTCAAGAACAAGAATGGAAAAAGTTATTCATATATAAATGAATGAGACTTTAATCGTAATAGAATATTATAAAATATTTTGTCAATATTATGATGGGCAATGAGTTCTTTGAGTAAGCAACATAGAGAAATCAATTAAGTGTAGTAGAATGATTTCATATATAAAAGGGTAGCAAAAATCATTTCTAGAGAGAGAAGGGGAGGAAGAAAATTTAATTCCACTAGTGGAGGAGGCTTTATCCAAGCACCTTTGGTCCCCACATACAAGAAAGTAACATCGTGGAAGGTGAATGGAAATTAGGTCCTTCACTTGCACACCCCACCCAAAAAACCAATTAAAAAAAAAAAAAGAAGAAGAAGAAGAAGAGAGGAAATTGAGTCCTTAAAATGCTCTAGTAACTTCAAGCTCAACCCACACTTTCTTTCTTGGAGGAGTGTAGTAGTGTTCACCATGGCAACAATGCGGGTTGGTGGAGAGAATAAGAGTAAGGGAGTAGGCATGCAGCCATTCTTAGTGTTCCTTTACTCGATGGCTATAATCCCTTTCTCACTCTCAATTTCTGAAATGCGTATTTCTCGTCAGAAACTCGAAGTTCAAAGTCTCTTGAAACAACTCAACAAGCCCGCCATTAAGAGCATCAAGGTTCTCTCTCTCTCCCATTTGCCCTTTTGTTAGCATCACCTTTTTTTTATTTCGAATTTCCCTCTTCTTATTTTTTCGTTTGATTGGGATAGGGAGCGGATATTTGGTGGAGGAGGGAAAGTGGAGAGTCTTGATTTTTAAATTAATATTGAGATTCACACTGTCTTAACTTATGTCATGTAATCACTTCACATAGGTGAGGATTCTTTCTCTTTTTTTTTTTTGGTAGAACACATAGGTGAGATTTCTGTGGACTGTCATTTGCTCCCTTTCCCCCTCCCTCCCTAAAAAAATAATATAAAACCAAAATTTGCTTTTTACAGTTGAATCTGTTGTTTTTCATACTTTTTTTTTTTTTTTTTTTTTTTTTTTTTTTTTTTTTAATAATTTTGGAATGATGGGGAAGGGAGTACCCTTTATTTCCCTTTTAAGTGATTTCTTTATGGGTTCCATTAATGAGAAAAACTTATTTTGGCATATGAGTGGTATATACCTGATGATTATTATATATTTGTTATGCACATTGCCCAAAAAAAATTATAATTTGGATCGGTGGTGACAGAGTCCAGATGGAGATATTATCGATTGCGTCCATGTTTCTCATGCTTTGGATCATCCTTTACTGAAAAACCACACCATTCAGGTTTGTGTTCCATTCTGCTCTGAATCTCTGAATCTCTCATCGATCAACAATTAATTCTCTCTGCCTTTAATTCGTTGCTCAACCGCTTACATGCCAATTTTTTAGATGAAACCTAGTTTCCTTCCAGAATGGCTTTCCAAGTCCAAACAAAGTTCAAAGTCCATCACTCAGATGTGGCACTCCAGTGGTGACAGATGCCCAGAAGGAACCATACCCATCAGAAGAACAAAGGAAGATGATATTCTAAGAGCAAGCTCACTCAAAAGATTCGGAAAGGAGCCTGGAACAGTCCCTCACCCCCATTTTGAGAATCCTGAGATGACAATAAGAACTACTCATCAGGTAATCAAAGAAGAGATTTGGGGGGGGGATTGTGTTCAGCTACTTTTCATCCATTTTCAATATTTATTTATTTATTTATTTTTAAACCTCTCTGGGAGTGAATTAGGTTGCAGTAGCCTATGTTGGAGGAGACGAGTATTACGGAACATCATCAATTATTAACCTCTGGAAACCCAAGATCCAACAGCCTAATGAGTAGAGCTTATCTCAGCTCTGGATTATGGGAGGTTCTGGTGAAAATACCAACACCATTGAAGTTGGTTAGCAGGTATTCCTTCTCTATAATTTTTGCGTATACACGTTACACAATACAGCCCCCCCCCCCTTCCCCTTTCAGGGCAATTAGCCTCCCACTCGAACTCAACCTCTAGAGTCATCCTCATACTCAACAACATCTCCTACATTGTAGGCATTTTTAGTGAGCACAAACTCTAGAGACTACTTGCAGTCCAATACTACCTCATGAGACAGCAGAGTTGGAATAGGATCCCACATGTGATCATAGAGTTTGTCTATAACTCAATAATTGTAATCTCTATATAAGAGCACCATTGTACACTCATTAATGTTAATGCCAATATACAATTTCAACATGGTATCAAGAGCCGCATAAAGCTCCACCGAGCACCCTCCTCCTCCCTCTTCTACCATGGTCGAACCATCCCCACCTCCCACATCCCTATCTGGTGCTCATCATATGATATCTCTAAAGCTCACATCTAAGAACTATGTTTATTGGCGCACACAGGTCATACCGTATCTCACTGGCCAACGCCTCTTCGACTATGTCACCGGTGATAATCGTTGCCCTCAAGACCCTATCAAAGCCAAGGCATGGCGTGAACAAGATGCCTTTATTATGAGCCTTCTCATCGCCTCTCTCTCTGAAGAAGCCTTTTCATTAGCAGTTGGACGGACCACTAGCAAAGAGATATGGGATGCACTCCATGCTGCATTCAGTTCTCCATCTACAACCAGGATTCTGTCTCTCAACGTCTCTCTTCAAAATCTGGTTCACAAACCAGATGAAACCATTACTCAGTTTCTCCATCGAGCCAAGCATCTCTCCGATGAGCTAGCTGCTGCAGGGAAGCCCCTCCCATCAGAAGACTTTAACATCCACATCTTCCGGGCCCTACGCACTGAATATCAAGCCCTTGCCTCCATTATGATGGCACAAAAGGAACCCATCTCCTACACCGACATGCATGGTCTCCTTATGAGTCAGGAGAACCTTCTGCACTCACGCCTTCCCATTGTTGATCCTGCCATCGATGCATCAGCCCATGTCACTCACCAAGGTCGTGGTCTTCCTTCCACTGGTGGTTGTGGTACAAGCTCCTCCCGAGGCCGTGGTCGTGGTCGTGCTAGTGGATTTGGTCGCTCTAATGCATTCGCTCACAATCCATGCACAATCTGTGGACGCACTAATCATCAGACAGACACTTGCTACTACCGCCCACAGGGACCTACCAGAGCCGCCATTCTACCTACCCCTCCCCATCCCTACAATCGGCCACCACCTCAACCCAATGCCTACCATACTACACCCTTCCCTACCCCTCAACCTCCTACCATCGCACCTCCACCCCATCACCCCACACCTCCACAATCCTTCACCACCTCTTGGATCCCTGATACTGGAGCCACCCACCATTCCACCCCTGACTTAACCCAATTCTCCACCTATGATCCATACACAGGTAATAACCAACTTGTGGTTGGTAATGGTAAGGGTCTTCCTATATCTCACATAGGCACTGCTTCCATCTCTTCTCCATCTCATTCATTTTCTCTTTCTAATGTTTTACATGTTCCCACTCTCACTTGTTCTTTGTTATCTGTTCAGCAATTTTGCCGTGACAATAATGTTTACTTTGAGTTTCACTCTTCCTTTTTCTCTGTGAAGGATCTGAAGACCAATCAAACCCTCTTCGCTGGACACAGTAAGCATGGTCTCTATTCCGTTCCAGCGTCACCTTATGCCAATCTGGCCTCTGCCTCCTCTTTCAGTCGTTGGCATCATCGTTTAGGGCACCCTCATGAACGTGTGCTTCGTCTTATGTTACCGGGTCATCAGCTCGTGAAGTCTCCTTCTTTATGTTCTGCTTGCCAAATGGGCAAAGCTAGTAGATTGTCACTACGTGAAACTAGTACTCGTAGTTCCTCTCCTTTGGATTTGATTTTTAGTGATGTATGGGGCCCCCACCCCACAGTTTCTTCAAATGGGAATCGTTATTTTGTTATATTTGTTGATGACCATACTAAATATATTTGGTTTACTGCTTTAAAGTTGAAGTCTGATGTTTACTCTGCCTTTCGTACTTTTCAGGCCTTGGTGGAACGTCAGTTCTCTCGCTCCATCAAGGCCATTCAAACTGATTGGGGGGGAGAATTCCGTACTCTCCCATCTTATTTTGCCAAGTTGGGCATCCAACACAGGTTATCTTGCCCTCATACTCATGAGCAACAAGGAACAGTTGAACGTCGTAACAGGCACATTGTTGAAACTGGGATTACCCTACTATCCCATGCCGCTGTTCCCCAGGCTTACTGGGATTATGCCTTTGAAACCGCAATCTTTCTCATCAATCGCATGCCCTCCTTTATCATAGGTAACAAATCCCCCCATCAGTTAGTTACAGGCAACTCTCCGGACTACTCTTTTCTACAAAACTTTGGATGCCTTTGTTATCCATGGCTCCGTCCTTACAATCATCACAAAGTTGAACCCCATTCTGCCTCATGTGTTTTCTTAGGATATAGCCCTTCCCATCATGGTTATCGTTGTATGGATCTCATCACCCGTCGTATCTATATATCTCGCCATGTCAGATTTGACGAATCTACCTTCCCATTTCACACTGCACCACCATCCTCATCAACCCAACCCCCTCCTACTACCCCTCCTCCGTGGGGCATTGCACCTAACATACCTACCCCTCCTCCTCACCCTAGCCCTCTACCTACACTCCCAAATCCACCCATCCCTCTCCCTGCCACCCCAGACCCGCCCCT
Source organism: Macadamia integrifolia (assembly GCF_013358625.1). Taxonomy (NCBI): domain Eukaryota; kingdom Viridiplantae; phylum Streptophyta; class Magnoliopsida; order Proteales; family Proteaceae; genus Macadamia; species Macadamia integrifolia. The sequence goes on from NC_056566.1 coordinate 15,914,767, forward strand.
ACCCGAACCACCCTCTCCCATATCCCCTCCTTTCTCGCCTCACCTAACCCTAACCGGCCCTAACCCTGACTCCTCTACCACCCCACCCCACCCCGTCGCACCAGAACCCTACACGATCTCTATGCTGACCACCTGACCCTCTCTACCACCACCTCACCTGACCCGACTGAACCTACATGCTTCTCCCAGGCCCACAAGGTTGCTCATTGGCGTTCTGCTATGTCTGACGAATTTAATGCTTTATTACGAAATGGTACTTGGTCTCTTGTGCCTTACAGGGAAACTATGCATCAAACGGAAGGCCGATGGCTCCCTTAAGCGCTATAAGGCCCGTTTAGTTGCTAAAGGATTTCATCAACAACCTGGTCTTGACTATCATGAGACCTTTAGCCCTGTCATCAAACCTACTACCATACGAACGGTCCTCTCCTTGGCCATATCTAACGGATGGGCTATTCGTCAGCTTGATGTTCAAAATGCATTCTTGCATGGTATTCTATCTGAGGAAGTCTACATGGCTCAACCCCAGGGTTTTGAAGATGCCCTGCGCCCTAATCATGTCTGTCACCTCCACAAGTCCCTCTATGGGCTCAAACAGGCTCCTAGGGCTTGGTTTCACAGGTTAACTGAGTTCCTCACTCACTCCGATTTTTGGTCATCCCAAACCGACACATCACTATTTATCTACATGCAGGGCTCTGTTGTCACATATGTGCTTGTCTACGTCGATGACATCTTGGTTACAGGGAACCAACCAACTCATGTTCAGACTCTCCTTCATCAGCTTGCTTCAGAATTCTCTATCAAGGATCTTGGTCGTCTCAGCTTTTTTCTTGATATTGAAGCCCTATATCGGTTTGATGGTGTACTCCTCTCTCAACACCGGTACATCACTGATCTCCTCCAGAGGGCTGGCATGACTGACTGTAAGCCCGTCACTACTCCCATGGCCACCACCTTTGCAGCATCTTCCACAGGGGGTGTCCTTCTTTCAGATCCCACCAAATATCGCTCCATTGTCGGTGCTCTCCAATACATCAACCTCACCAGGCCTGATGTGGCTTATTCAATGAACCGTGCCTGCCAGTTTATGCATGCCTCCACCGAAGACCATTGGACACTAGTCAAACGGATTCTACGCTATCTCCAAGGAACCAAGGATCATGGGTTGTTCATCTCCAAATCTAGTTCCCTCCAATTACAAGCATTCTCTGATGCTGACTGGGCTGGTGACAGTACGGATCGTAAATCCACAGGAGGTTATGCCATCTATATGGGTTCTAATTTGATCTCCTGAGCCTCTAAGAAGCAGAAGACAGTTGCACGCTCCTCCACCGAGTCTGAGTACAAAGCAGTGGCTGATGCCTGCGCCGAACTCACTTGGCTTCGCTCTCTCTTTGAGGAATTAGGGATCCCTGTTTCCATTGCACCCATTCTTTGGTGTGACAACATTGGGGCCACTTACCTTTTGGTCAATCCGGTCTTTCATGCTCGTACCAAGCATGTTGAAATTGACTTCCACTTTGTTCGTGACAAAGTCGCCTCCAAGGAACTTCAAGTGCAGTTTATTTCAACCCATGACCAGATAGCCGATATCCTTACCAAAGCTCTCAGCTCTACACGGTTCTCCTTTCTACGGGACAAGCTGCGGATTCGACCATTCAAATCCCCACCTTGAGGGGGTGTATCAGGGCAATTAGCGTCCCACTCGAACTCAACCTCTAGAGTCATCCTCATACTCAACAACATCTCCTACAT
>NC_056566.1:15916544-15917749 GCF_013358625.1 Macadamia integrifolia
TTTTAATTATCTCGTAGATCAAGAAAATTACCCCATTTTTTTTTTTTTATTGTTCTTTTTTTAGTTTTAAACATCTAACTAATGCTTTTTTTTTTCTTTTTTTTTTCTTTTTTTTTCTTTTTTTTTCTTTTTTTTTTTCTTTATAGAATGATAATTATCAAACCTCGGGTTGTTACAACCTCCATTGCTCAGGCTTTGTTCAGATCAACAATCAAATAGTAATAGGTGGAAGCATCTCTCCTTTATCTACATATGGTGGTACCCAATATGAAATCGGTATAGTTGTCTGGAAGGTAACAAAAACTAACTCATATATCCATTAGTCTGAGATTAAAGATTAAACAAGAAAAAAAAAAATCAAATGGCCGACATAAAATTTTATGGGTTAATGAAAAAAGTTTACAGAGAAGTAGCAGAGAATCTCTGAATGTTCTAGTTCCTTTATTTAATTTGCTTTTTAAACAACTTTTTAAGATAATTTAAGTCTGTTATGTCATTGTAGGACCCAACACAGGGAAAATGGTCGATGGCATTTCAGAATAATGTTGTGGGTTACTGGCCTTCTTCCCTCTTCCCAAGCTTGGCTGAAGGTGCATCCATAATTGAGTGGGGTGGAGAGATTTTAAACTTAAAATCAAATGGTAAGCACACATCAACTCAGATGGGTAGTGGCCATTTCCCTGAAGAAAGCTTTGGTAAGGCAAGTTATTTCAAGAATATTCAGGTTGTTGATAAATCCCTTCATCTAAAAGACCTAAAAGGAATAAGCACCATCACTACGCAATCCAATTGCTATGATGTCCAAACTGGCAATTCTGGTGATATGGGGAACTACTTCTACTATGGTGGTACTGGCAGAAACCTTTACTGCCCATGAAGGATAAATTAAAGGACACATTTCCATAACATGCAGTTGTAATAAAAATTAAAACTGAAAATTCCAGGTCCTTCATTGTGCTTCTGTGTTTTTTTTTTTTTTTCAACAAGTGCTTATATCCTTAACGGCTGTAATCATCTTAAATAAAAGTGATAAATCTAAGTTCTTCACTGTGCATCACTTTTTTCTTTCAACAAGTACAAGCAACCTTGTACTACATATGGTGACTTTCTTACTGGTTTTAATAACCTTTCCATTTATACAATCAACCCATGTACGTAAGTCAGTAAATTTAAAAAACTTTTGTTCTTTTTTTTTTTTTTTTTTT
>NC_056566.1:15917769-15923003 GCF_013358625.1 Macadamia integrifolia
TTGGGGGTGAGGGGGTCTAAAAGGTCGCAGAATTTTCATTCCTTTATTTCGCATTGAATTAATGAAGGACTAAGATTCATGCAAAATAAATGAAAAAGTCACAAAATAAATTAATGAAAACTAAGATTCATGCAAAATAAATCGTTCATTAAGTTGCCTCTCAATCATTCAGAAGTTCGCAACGCTTATTCTGCAGCATTGTGGCATAGGATAATAGCCCATATATTGAAGGAAAGAATGGAAACAGCCCAAGGTTGAATGAATTAATGAACGACTAAGATTCATGCAAAATAAATGAAAATCATGACTTACCGAATGTTGCCTTTATCTGCCGTTTTTCGGATCAGGCTCCTTTGCAGTGCGCTGTTGGGAGTTCTCAGACACACAGCCCAAGGTACTCCCAGCTCTTAAATTTACATTGCACGGCATGTGTCGTTACAGGGGATCCCATCCCCATTTGCACTCTCAACTTTACCTTTTTTTTCTTTTTTCTTTTTTCCCCATTTTATTAATCTTCATGCATCGCCAATAATTCATCTACAACTTATTCTTCTTTTCTAGTGTTATCACTTGCCCACAGTTAACGTAGGTAGTGCAGCATAATGGACTCTGGAGTGATAACTTGTACCAAGTCTGGGTAACCGATATATATATATATATATATAGGGTATGTCTAAATGTAACCCACCCGGTTACAAAACCCTTGTAACCTAAATTTCTCTGTCCCCATTATTTTGTCATTTTGTGATTGCTTTTAAAGTCAAAAAAGTAAATTACTATGTTTTCATTATTTTGTCATTTTGTGATTGCTTTTAAAGTTAAAAAAGTAAATTACTATGTCCCCATTATTTTGTCATTTTGTGATTGCTTTTAAAGTCAAAAAAGTAAATTACTATGTTTTCATTATTTTGTCATTTTGTGATTGCTTTTAAAGTTAAAAAAGTAAATTACTATGTCCCCATTATTTTGTCATTTTGTGATTGCTTTTAAAGTCAAAAAAGTAAATTACTATGTTTTCATTATTTTGTCATTTTGTGATTGCTTTTAAAGTCAAAAAAGTAAATTACTATGTCCCCATTATTTTGTCATTTTGTGATTGCTTTTAAGGTTAACAAAAGTAAATTCAACCTCAACTTTTTGGATCGTTACTTTGATTTAAACGGCAAAATGAGGGGTAATTTTGAGAATGAATACACTCTTCCCAAACAACCCGAACAACCCCTCGCCCCAACTGATCATCTTCCTCCTCACGAGTCTTTCTATTACCTTAGCTGGTTTTTATGGCATAAAGTTCGGTGAGATCATCTCCAGTGAGTTAGGTAAAGACTCTCTTTCTTCTCGGCGTATCCAATGCTTTTCTGGGTTTTAGGATTTAAAACTTCTGATGGACTTCATTTTTGTTTTTTGAAGTTTAGAAAATAAAACCTATTTCCAGAAATTCATGTATCAATTATATTGCAGTAATCATCTCTCTCTCTCTCTCTCTCTCTCTCTCTCTCTTCAAAGAAATCAATTGTATTAAACATGCTAGTGTTTTCTAGAAAGGAAAAATTCAAGAAGATGACAAATGGCAATATTGTAGGCTTTTTTTTTTTTTTTGGTAAAGCAATATCGTAGGCTTGGTACTACTACAATGATGACATGTGAAATTTTGTAATTATAATATATTTTATAGGTTGATTCTAAGGGTTTTGGGATTGATTCTGGTCAATTCCAATTTGATTTGGATTTGGATTGATATTGGCAACTAGTGATTTGATCTCTGATTCCGTGTTTAAAATCGATTATAAAGTTTATAGGACTAGATCGTGGGTCTTAAGATTTGAGGGATTCTAGGGTTTGTTTGGGTCCAATTTCGATTCGATTTGGATCAAAATTTATAGGAATCAGTTCCAAGGATGTAGGGGATGGTATCGATATTAGTCTCTGTCGATGCCGATTTGATACCAATCCAGATCGGATGGGATCGGTGGGTATCGGCCTATTTTACCCCTGATTTTTATAAAAAGTACTACTTTTTACCTATTTTACCCCTGAAATGATCTGGATCAAGGATCGGTCTCAGCCGATACGATCGATCCCAGACCGATACTTGAAACCATGATCAGTTCGATCTCCGATTCCAAGTTTAAAATCCCTAGTTGATTTGGCTAGTTTGGATCAACCCCAATTCCGATTATTATAGAATGGCGGCATATCTAGGATTTTTGGGATTGGGTTGTTGGTTTTTAGAATTTAGTGTCAATTCTAGAATTTTTGTGACTGATTCGGATCTGATCTAGACTAGAATCATTAGGGACCAATTTACTCTTTGATTTTGAGTTAAAATTCTGGTATTAGTCGATTTGGATTAGAATTGGTGTGAAATATCCAACTCCGGCAGTTCTAGAATGGTCAATTTAGAATTGGAATCACTAGAGGGATTGTTTTGATACTCAATTTCGAGTTTAAAATCATTGGTTGAATAAATCAATTTCGATCGAAATCGACCATAGTAATACCTATCCAGGCTATTTCAGAATGTCTGATTATAAGGTTTTTGTGATTGATTCGATCCATTTCCGATTTTGGTCATTTTGATCTAGATTTTATCTAGTATTAGACCAAACTGAAATCAAAGTTCAATTTCAATTCAGACCGATTCGATTTTTATTGAGTTGACTTAATAGCCTCTTGTAGGTAATATGTTCTCTTTTAGTAATTTTTTTAAGTTGTTATAAGGTTTTTTACGGTTTCAATTTGCTTGATTTGGTCCAATTTAAAGGTTTGTTTCATGTTTCTCTTGATTAGTCCAACCCACTCAGACTGAAAATTGACACCCTTACTCAAAGCAAAAGACCCAATCACCCAAGGTTAGTATAATTTTTTTTTTCAATCCCATGTTGGACTTTAGAGAGACGAGGAATTGAGATTTTAGATTTCAAATCGTAGTGATGGGTCTGTTTGAGGATAAAATTCAATTTCTATCATTTTTTAAACACTTTGTCATAAAAAGTTGTGTAGTAACTTTTAAGTTTTTATTGGGAATATAAACACATGAAATTACTTTTTGAATCCCCTTGAACCAATCATTTCTTTCACATTACAGGACTTTTTGGTAAGTAAAAGTGGCTTACAAGCTACAAGCCTTTTGTAACCTACCTAGGTTACAACTAGACAAACCCATATATATATATATATATATAGATATATAAGCATGTTAAGTAAGAAAAGTAAAGTAATTCATCCTACATTATTTGGGCCTAAAGTGGATCATAGAATGTTAATGTAATGGCATTTGATAAAAATTGGTCTGTTCTGGGAAGGAGTTAGGCAGTGAAAGAAAACTATTAATGCAACTTCTCTATCCCATTATGTAAATCAATTCTTTTTATCCAATAGTGTAAACCAAATTTGATTCCAACTTTCTTCTCAATTGACAAGGAAAGCCTACCTTCTGAGTTTTTTCTATCCTTCACGCCTTTGAACACAACCCATTTTCCTACAGTTCTTGCACAACCATGAAAAAGGTGATGAGAGACACAATAGTGTGAATTGCGGACCCGAGACACAGTCGAGAGACAATAGGTGTGAATTAAGAAAGAGAGAAACATCTCATGAGACTCAAGTCGAGGGACAATAGTGTGAATTGAGAGACAACAGTGTGAATTGAGAAAGAGGGAGAGACCGGAGACTCAGTCGAGAGACAATAATGTGAGAGAGAGAGAGACCTGAGACTCAGACGTGAGTCGTGAGACTCATGAACTTACCATAAGTCTCACGCAATTGGAGCCAACACTTTGATTCAACGCATGCTTGAGGCAAGTTAAGATTATGGAATCCAAACTCCATTAATTAATTCTTGTCATCCATCTCAATTGGATGGTTACGTTAACTGGATTTTTGTCAAACCCCCTCCACACCTTGTATCGATTCCTTGAGCCCTAGAAAATGGATGGCTCAATCTTTTGAACATGCCACAAAATGGATTTGTGACATTTAATGGGTGCATGGAAAAAGAATCTGACACAGCACACACGAAATAACGATTTGCAACCCCCCCCCCTTTGTGTGGGCTGAAGATACTCCATCCTGTGTGATATCATTGGTCCGTGCATCTAGTGTTTCTTGCATCACACCAATAGGTTTCTTTCGCCCTAAGTAATAAATAACTTATTTGTTCATTGTATTGGTATGGGTATTGGCAAGTTTCAAAATTGATACGAATTGATATGTATCAGTCGGCATCCATTGATTCAGCTGAAAATTTAAGGAAAAAATTACATTTGGCCGATACTGATGATATGTACTAGTACATTTGGACCGATAGCGTTTCAATTACTAGGAATTGCGGAGAGGAGTACAAAACATATTATTAAATATTGGGCAAGAGAACATTGTCCACTTGTACAACCACTGCACCAGTACACAAGTCAATAGGATGTCACGTCGAGGCATCTGAGTAGGGGGTAACGTGATATTTTTGCACTCGTCTGTGTCTGTGCATAAAGCGACACAACTGAGCAAGGTTGTTTTCTCCTTAAATATTTTGTTAATATTATTGTTGGGAGAGATTTTTTTTTTTTTTAAGGTGCAAAGGCAATAATATAGGGACCCAGATCATCTCCAACGAACGCTCCAACGAGCGTCCAACGATCTGGATCCAAGGGTTGGGATGGCTTGGTCACGCATCCCAACACTTGGGGATGTGTGCCCAAACAATCCCAGCCCTTGGACAGATCGTTGGTGTTGGAGATGATCTTTTCCCATAATACAGTGCAATGGATTGATGGATTGATCTGAGATACAAGAGGGTAACAAAATCATTTCTTGTTTTACCCTAAGAAACCTCATTTCTAGAGAGAGGGAACTTTTCTTCCAATGAGGATTCATCCAATCGAATTCGCTCTTCTATGGCACAACAAAGGTGACAATGCACATCTGACGACCTAAAGCATGCAAACACCGACCCCAACACACAGGTGCGTGCCTCAAAGTGCCCCAAGCGGTCATATTTACGCTACCACCTTTGTTGCACCACAAAGGAGTCTTGTCATAGCAAATCACTCGACCCTTGGGTCCCACAGTGAGGGAAGTTCCTTCACAATGAGTGAAGAGAAACTGTGCTGTAGAGAGAAAGAAAGTGAAACGTTACTACGTACTTCCTCCAACCGTGTCCAATCACCCTCGGGTCCGTGTGAGGGAAGTTCCTTGGCTATGGGTGAAGGTAAACCGAGTTTTTTTTTTTTTTTTTT
>NC_056566.1:15923047-15954032 GCF_013358625.1 Macadamia integrifolia
CAAAAAGGGAAACCGAGTTTTGAGTGAAAGGGAGTGGTGGGAACATTTTCCTCCAGCCGTGGAGGAAGGTTCATCCAATCACCGGCCCCTGGGCCCCACTGAGTGAAGTTCCTTCTCTGTTGCTGAAGAAAAACTGAGCTCTGTGTGAGACTAGTTACGTCAACCGTGGAAGAGGGTTCATCCAATCACCTTGGGGTCCGTGGTGGAAGTTCCTTCGCCTTGATTGAAGGGAAACTGGATTGTGAGAGTGAGAGAGAGAGAGAGAGAGAGAGGGGGGGGGGGGGGGGGGAGGGAAGCATTTTCCTCCAGCCGTGGAAGAGGGTTCATCCAATAACCCTCAGGCCCCACGGTAAGGAACTTCCTCACCGTGTATGAAGGGAAACCTGTTCTGTAAATGATATCGTTTGTTTGTGCGACAGGGTGAGACAGTGAGCGGGAGAATTAAAAGGCTGGTGCGTAGGAGAAGTAGGAGAGCCTAGAGAATAGAGAGTGAGTGGGTTCTTCTTGTTTGAAGAAGGTGGATTCCTTCTGCACATTACTATAGAGAGAGAGAGAGAGATGAGAGAAGTGGCTTGTGCTTATTAGTAAGTGGGGAGGACTGAGGTAACTTAAAGCTCGAAACTGCGTTTTGTTTTTTTTGGGGTGTAGTAGTGTTTCCCTTGTGTTCACCATGGCAGCATGGGTTAGAGGAGAGAGCAGGACGAAGAGAGTTAGAGTGTTGCTATTTATTTACTTCATGGCTCTGGTCCCCTTCTCATGCTCTGCTGCTGGGATGCACGGTTCCCATCACAAGCTCGAAGTTCAGAAGCATTTGAAAAGCTTCAACAAGCCTGCTTTTAAGAGCATCAAGGTTCTCTCTCTCTTTCTCATTGAACAATGCGTCTTCCCTCCTCGACGTTCTAACTTCTAAGTATCAGTATTTATAAAATGTAGAGGTGAACCGACCAAGCCAGGTTGATAAGATGCAATCGGAAAACATTTGCCCATGAGATTCCATTCCTTTGGCTGTATCAGTGTCAGTTTAGACCAATATCAATATCGATCTAAATCCTAAGATTTTTTTTTTTTCTTTTCTTTTTATGGGTAGGGAGGAGAAGTAGGTCACAGCCAGAAGGTTCGAACTGAAAACCTCCTAGTGAGCTTGGTTTTTGCCCACAACAACTTATCAACAACACTAGACAGTTCTTGTTGAATCCCCAGATTTAAATGTCTACCCCAGCTGCCAACATTTTTCCCTTCTTCCATGTTTTATCAGTCAATTTCTTTTGTTTTTCTTACTTTTTTGTGGGATTTTTTAAGGAGAATTACATGACTACCCATTTTTGGTTTCCTTTTCAATTCTACCCACCAAAAGTTTTAGTTAACAAAAGTACCCAAAATTTAGGTTTCCCTTTATAAAACTACTCACTTAAAGTTAAGTTAATAAAAATACCCAAAATTGAGTTTGGGTTTACAAAACTATCCACTCAAAGTTTCAACTATAAAAAAATATCTAATTATATGTGGAAGATGAAGAATCACTATTTTGGGTAATTTTGTAAACCCAAGCTTGATTTTGGGTATTTTGTTGAATTTTGGGTATTTTTGTTAACTTAAACTTTAAATGAATAGTTTTGTAAAGGAAAATCCAAAAGTGGATAATCATGTAATTTTCTCATTTTTTTATATGATGTATAATAAAATTGAGGAATTTCTTTGAGATACAACAACTGCTCAACCTTATCTTAATTAAAATGAATCTACTACATGGATCTCATCAAAGACATCAATAGAAAAAAAATAATAATAATAAAAATAAAAATAAAAATAAAAACCTTCTCTTAATGCGTTGACTACATAGATTCTAGCCTTCCAATCGAATCTCTTTTGAGTGAGTGGGATTATTTTCAGTGAACTTTTTCTCTATCTCCTTTAATGAGCTGGAAAATCTTTTTGCATATGAATTCTGATGATTGATTATTAGATTAATTTGTTGTACATTGCAAAAATATTGTTTTTTGCTGGAGACAGAGCCCAGATGGAGATATTATCGATTGCGTCCATGCTTCTCATCAACCCGCTTTCGACCATCCTTTGCTCAAAAACCATTCAATTCAGGTTCATGCTTCTGCTCTCAACTTCTACCCTTGGTTGCACTATTAATTTGCTTTCATTCCTTTCTTTTCTCCGTCCTTTTGTGATTAATGTATGGTATTTATTTATTTATTTATTTTCCTGGTCTTTTTTAGATGAGACCTAGATTTCATCCAGAAGGTATTTTCGACAAAAACAATGCCACTACCAAGTCCAAACAAAGTTCAAACTCCATTACTCAGCTGTGGCACCAGAATGGAAGATGCCCAAAAGGAACCATACCCATCAGAAGAACAAAGGAAGATGATATTCTAAGAGCAGGCTCAGTCGAAAGATTCGGAAGGAAGGAGAAGAACAAAAAAATCCCTCATCCCCATTCTGCGGATCCTGACGTAACAAATGGAGGAGGAGGAGCTGGTCATCAGGTAAAGAGAAGGAAAAAAGAGATGGGGATCAAGATTATGAAATTGGAAAAATAATTAACCTACCCTTAATTTTCAGCTTTTGTTTCTTGCTTTTTCATCAATTCTCACGGCCGGTTGTATATATATATAAATATATATATATATATATATATATATATATTTTTTTTTTTTTTTTTATTTATTTTTGGAGCGAGTAGCATGCAGTAGTTTCTGTTGGAGGGAACAAGTATTATGGAACAAAAGCAACCATTAACTTGTGGGATCCCTCGATCCAACGGCCTGATGAGTTCAGCTTATCCCAGTTATGGATTGTGGGAGGTTCTTATCCCGGTCATGATCTCAACACTATTGAAGCTGGTTGGCAGGTATTAATTATTTCTTATAATTCTTAAAAATACATATATATTGGGTGCATGCATGCATGGGTTCTTCTTTGGTTGATTTCCTTCTTTCATTTACAAAATACAGGTCTTCCCACATCTGTATGGAGACAGCAATACGAGACTCTTCGTCTACTGGACTGTATGCCTTCATTTAATTACCTTCCTATCTGTTCCTCTTAATTTCTTACTGTTCTTCTGGAGATTTAACCATCAAATTAATTGACGTACGCTCGTTATTTTCTATTTCACCATATTCATATATAGAATGATGCTTATCAAACCACGGGATGCTACAACCTCGCCTGCTCAGGCTTTGTTCAGACCAACAATCAAATAGCAATGGGTGGAACCCTCTCTCCTGTATCTGCCTATGCTGGTTCCCAATATGATATCACTATACTTGTCTGGAAGGTACGTACGTAAAAACCAATGATAGATATATAAATATGCAGATAAAAATAATCTCTCATGCAAATTTGTTCATTTATATATGAACTGTGTTCTTCTTTTTTCATTTAATTAAATTTAAGTTTATTATGGGCTTATGGCATTGTAGGACCAAACAAATGGGAACTGGTGGATGAAATTAGGGAATGATGTGTTAGGCTACTGGCCTTCTTCCCTCTTCTCATACTTGGCGGACAGTGCATCCACCGTTCAGTGGGGAGGAGAGGTTATAAACTTAGAATCAAATGGTCAGCACACATCAACTCAGATGGGTAGTGGCCATTTCCCTGTAGAAGGCCATGGTAAGGCAAGTTATTTCAGGAATATTCAGGTTGTTGATGGGTCCAATAATCTAATAGCCCCGACAGGACTCGGCAACATTGTTTCGCAACCCAATTGCTATGATGTCCAAAATGGCAATAATGGTGATTGGGGGAACTACTTCTACTATGGTGGTCCAGGCAGAAACCAAAATTGCCCATGAACCTACAAGGAATCAACACCTTCGTTGTGCAATCCAAATTGCAATAATGGTGATGATCTTGGCAGAAACCTCAATTGATGCAGTTAAAACTCCTTAAATGGGATTATTTTATTATAAGTAAGTTTTGGATTGAGTTATGTATTTTGTTGGGTCTTTGATTTAATGTATTTTTATTGTAATAGAACATTTTAATTAACGGGCATCTAATGAGAATAATGGCTAGACGTACTGGATTAATTAATTGTCATTATTTCTGTATTTTAATTGTTATCTAAATGTTTTAGTTAAGCTTGATTATGATTTTATAAGTTCAGTCTTGCTTTGAGCCAGTTTTTTTTACTATTTCTTCTGATAGTGATGTACACTCTAAAACCCTGTCCCAGATCAAGTAATTTGATGCACCTTTGGGTTTAATAGATGTGATTTGGTCCTTGAAGGAGTCCAAGCGGGTTTGGAATAACTTATTATAGATTAAGAACACAAGATATATGCACTCAAGCAAAAATCCAGCCTTCAATATATATCTCAAATAACAAGTCCTGAAGAGAATATATGAACAATACCAGTACCAGATCTCTTTTGATCAGAACACCAAGTAATATAGGAAAACCTCTTTTGATAGTTCTCCAAAACTGGGTAGATATAGTAAATAAATATGATTCAGATCCTCTCCAGTGCCACTAGAGGCCCAATGCACATTCGATGGATGGGAGGACTTGGGGGTGTGCACCCGTAGGTTGGGATGCAATGCCCAGGTTCTACCAGCCGTGGACATGCGTTGGGCCTCTAGTGGCACTAGAGAAGATCCGGTTCCAAGTAAATGTAAAGAATCATACAAGATGAGTGTTGGCAACGTCCGAATCTTTGGAGGATTGGATCGAACTCCTCTCATATGTAAACTTTACCGAACAAAAATTTATTGATAAGATATAAGTTACCTTTTGAACCACAAACATAGTTTCCCTCTACGAACTTAACTCTTCCACACTCGAGCAATTTAAGGTATATGCATGCAATACTTATGTTCGTCAAAAAAACACCAAACTGACATTCTCACCAAGGGTTTCAAAAACCCTAATATCACGATCAATAAGAGGGAGAGAAAACCAAATTGAGTTTCAGGGATTGCCAATTGTTTATCATAGCGTTGGCAACAAATACACGGCAGAATCTTTTACAATACGCTTTCGTATCTTCTTCCACAACCAAACCTATAGAAGGTTCGTATTGGGATTGCGAACATGCCAGAGTCTTCCATACTGAAGACAATATTTATGACTTCTAATCAGGAGATGTGAGCACTCCTCTTGCCTCGATCGCTCCAAGGACTGTTAAAGTTCTTTGCAAAAACGTGATGCAATGATTGAAAAAGATGAAGACAAATGATAGTAACTCATAAACAAAGGAAATGTATTATGTTATTGTAATTTTTTATCTCTGTTGATATTCAATATATTAGAAACATGATCTATTCTCTCTGTTGATGTTCAACATACCGAAAACATGATCTATGCTCTCTGTTGATGTTAAACATATCATAAACGTGATCTGTTATCTCTGTTAATGTTAAACATACCAGAAACGTGCTCATTACATTATGACATGAAATACAGAACTTGAAGACAGTACAAGAGTTCAAAAGGAAAATACTAATCTAAAAGAGGAAAAAAGAAACGAAATATAGACTTGATGTCTGAATTTGTTTGATCTGTTGTTAATATCCTCTTTCTTCCACCATAGTCCCTTTTATAGCTTTATTTGAAAGATCCTTCTCTTTTGGCAGTTTCGTAACTGTAGGAACCCATGTATAATGTTCTTAGTGGAATAGTTATTGGGATTACACTCCCTTAATTGGTTGTAGCTGCTTTAACCACTTAAGCCATATGTTTGTAACTTCCCTAGAACTTTGTACGAATTATGTTAATTGACAATCAGTCAAGTTGAAAGAAAAGTCAGTATCCGTTAGCTGACCGTAAAAAGTCGCAATATAAAAAGTCATCATTAGTCAGCTGACCGTAAAATATCACAATCAATCATTTGACCGTAGTTAGAAATAGTCAATTCATAGTACAAGCTCCTCATTGTCGGTCAAGCTAACCGAAATTTTACTTGGATCCAACTCATGTTGGTATGAATTCTATCTCCGGGATCTTTTTGTATAACGATCAATCCTTTAATATAGGTTCCTTATCATCTGATTGGTTAATTGCATTGTGTACTGACTGTGAATTGCTTTTTCATCAATTCTCACTATGTTATGTCTTGAAAAATCTTGTGGCACCCCGTTATGCCTCTAGATATGCCCGTAGACTAGGAGGCTACCCCGTAGGCTAGGCGCCAGTAGCCCTACAGGGTTATGGTGGAAATCTTATCATAGCAGTAGCCGTAGACTGGGTAGCAAGTTTTGGATAGGGTTTGGTTTGGGGTGGTCTGATTTGGTTTGGTCTGGTTTAGGGTTTGGTTTGGTTTGGTTTAGGGTTTGGTCTAGTTTAGGATTTGGTTTGGGTTAGGGTTTGGTCTGGTTTAGGGCTTAGTCTGGTTTTGGGTTTGGCTTGGGTTAGGGTTTGGTTTGGTTTAAGTTTTGGTTTGGTTTGGTTTAGTGTTTGGTTTGGGTTAGGGTTTGGTTTGGTTTGGTTTAGGGTTTGGTCTGGTTTAGGGTTTGGTTTGGGTTAGGGTTTGATCTAATTTAGGGTTTGGTCTGGTTTAAGGTTTGGTTTAGTTTAACCAGTTCAAAGTTTAAGTAAATAATACGGCACACCAGTAGGACCGTATTCCCGAGTACATGCTAATGATACAAGAATTGAGCATATGCTAGGCTCGATTATCGTATTCTGGCAAAAGGTATCAATGACCACTTTTGATCACCCTTCTAGCATCATTTTTTAGAAATATCGGGCTAAACTCCTAACCGATCTTACTCTTGATTATATTCCGCATGTTCTTGTATAGCGGCTTTAGGTTGGGATAGTTGGGATAGTCTAGATATCAGAGCGCGATGGTCTACCCACTCACAGCATACAAGTTAGATCCTATAGAGTCTTATAATAGGACCTCGGGGTTGGGTAAACATAAAAGCTTTAAAAGATTAAAACTTGTAATAAGATCAAAAGTCTAAATCCTTGCATTTCATTTCATGCATGAGTGTAGAACTCAAAAATACTAATTGGTCAATCTCATAAACCATTAACTCAAACTTTAATAAAAATTTGGTAGCATAACGGCGCTACATTGAATTTTCAAAAATTTTACAAAAGCCACCTGATAAATCACATACAAAAAGATAATTACAAACGGGGGGTGACACACACTATCACTGCCAACCCACAACAGAATAAATCAAAATAAGTAAAACCATCCAAAAGTTATAAACAACTCATTCCAATATTTTTTAAAACCACCACAAAAATACTATCCAAGATTCAAACCATCGATATCAAGAATGTACAATCATCAAAGTATCAAAATCACCATCATAATTAGATAGAGAAGTGAAAGATAAGGCCAGAAAGGAGGAAAGTAGAGGAAGAAGCCACCACTCTGTCAATTGTCATCGTCATCCACGATGAAGGTTTCCCCGTCGGTAAGCCATGAGGTACACTCGAATTGACGATCGTAAAAGTCAATCTTGTCATTCGTCATGGTGGCCCCCTTCTTCACCTAGCAAAATTCGATAGTAATTCCGTTAGAAACCTTATCCAAGTCCTCAATTAAGTGCTTGAAATTGGCCTCTAAACTCCCTAGTCGGTGTTGTACCACCAAACATTGGACGACCCTCTCCTCTACACGCGCAAACATCCGATCTTGCCCTTCCTTCAGGGCATCAATACTGTCTATCAACCACTGAAAATCAAAAGTCCCACCTGAAGGTGGTGGAGCTCCGAAGTGTGGATCAGCAACGTGGGACACTAAAGGTTCCTCCTCGAGGATATCCTCCTCATCAATTTCCTCCTCGTCTGGATGAGGGAAATAATCCTCATCCTCCTCACTAACATGCTCTACCTCCATATCCTCTGGCCTATGCTCATCTGCTCCCTGTGGTGCCCACATTGGCACTGACAACCCCATTCTTTTTAGATTTTCTCTAGTAAACTTGTCCCCAGAATACTTCCCCTCTTCCCCCACCAAATCCACTTGGAAGTACTCAAAGACCTTGGTGAGCGATCTTCCATAGGGGAACCCCGAATCATTAGGATGAGCCGTATGATATTCCACTGTCTTCATCATAACATAGGGGAGGCAAAGGCTGGAGCACCCACTTCCAAAGCCACAAAAATGCAGTAGGCTATATAAGTCATCATAAAGCTCACCTGGCTCCTATGACCCGGTCTGGGGAGCAGGTTGAACTGGGCCAGCATGCAAACACATGAGCATAGGCAGAAAAAGCTATCTCAGATGTCGGACGCTCCTTGTTGCCACAAATAGTCATGTAGATGTGCTCCTACATCTCTGGGTTAGGTCCGGGCCCACAGCCTTGATCCTTGGGGGATAATAGATATGGGCACCCTAAGCCGAGATACCCAGAATGGCTGCCAACAAGTCCACATTCAGAACAATGTTTACTCCCTTCTCCAGACTGGTGAGAGAGTACTCCCCATTCTCAAAGGAGACCTCCAAATTACAATAAAAGTATCGGACGAGGTCCTCGTGGCATGGACCATCAGGGTGGAGCATGGGTTCCCAACCCAGGGCAGTGAACCTCTCCAGCAGATGATATGTTGTAAAATCCTCGGTCACCACTGTCTTCTCCATCATGACAGATTTCTTGGAGAAGATCGACCATGCAACAGCTACCTCGAGGCTATGGAATAAACTCTCATCAAAATTCGTCAGGTCGACAGAAGGGTTCCTAGCGGGCTGGGCCTGTGATGTAGAGGAGTCGGGGGTTGCATTCCTTCCCCGGGAAGTAGTGGTCTTCCTCCTCTTGGAGGAGGAGGCAGCCTCTTTGCCCTTTCTGGAAGACATCATGAAAATACCAAAGAGATGAGTAAGTATAATGAATAGGGAATATGAAAAGAATGTGATATGCAATATTTAAAATAAAAATAAAAAAAGGGGGTGAGATGAACCCTATGTGGCATGAATGAAAGAACCCCGAAATGCATGGATAAATATCAAAATGCAATGATATTAAAGGAACAAACTTGGAAGGAGATGAAAATAAGTAATGAGGAAGTGAATGAGTGTGAGAACCTACTTAATACCCAATCACAATTGAATGGGAAATGATAAGCATAATGATGGCAATGGTTTCAATTAAATTGAAGAAACGGGATGGAAAACCCCAAGCATGATAACTTGGAGAAAATGAAGTTTGTACATGGGTAAAGTTTAGACAATCACAAGGGAAAATTTAAGTACCCTACAAAGGAGTTATTCAACTACTTTGCAAGACATTGATAGAGGATGGACATAGTGATAATTTAATTCATAAAGGAAAAGTAAAAAAATGGAAAAAAAAACCCCCCCCCCCAAATTTCCAATGGATTTTGACCATAAGGGGGGTGATTGTGTATTAAAAGAAGGAAAATCTAGGCACACACAAAAGGAAATGATTACTCTACTATTGTGTGTGTGCATTGAGAGTGAAAAATAGTATTCGAACCATACATTTGCAAGAAAGAAAAAAAATGAGAAGAAAACCCTAAAACAGGGAAATTAGGGTAAGAAATAGAGATTTCCTCTCCATAAACGGTCAATCAAAGCCAACAAACCATGGAAGGCATAAATAGGTCATCACATTGGCAAGAGACAAACATTCCATGGAACAAAATGGGACAAATGAAGAGATTATAAGTTTCTATAGTGAAAGAACACCGAAAACATGATTCTTAAAGAGAAAATGAAGAAAAAAGGACCTACTTGAGGATTTGAGAGGATGAAAAAGGGATGGAACGCCGATTTGCTAAGTGAGATGTGAGTTGAAGTGGGGATAGGTCCCTTAAATCGCCCTAGCCTAAGTTCGGAAAGAAGAAAGAGAGAAAGTGAGAAAAAGGGTTTTAAAACCCCTTTTTAAACGGTCTCGGAGGAGATCGGCAGGCCCCAACCTGACCTTGCTTGCCAGTCTTACCCGCCGAATTAGGTATCCAAGACATCGAGCACCGCCCTAAGTTCATCACCGGATTGGAGGCCGGAGGGATCCCACTCATCAATCTCTCCCTCTTAACCTCTCATCAATCTTTAGACTGATATTCCAAAGACCTTCCACAGGCCATCTCGGATCTGGTTCAGGAGATAGGAAGTGCATGTAAGGACTAAGGGTTCTTCCAGGTAATCAACCATGGTGTGCTCTATTTTAAATCCCACGAACCCTAATTGTGAAGCAAAAAAGAAATCAGGTTCAGAGAGAGAGAGATGCACCGAGCTCTACAGATTCTGATCACTAACCCAATCTCATGATTTCTTTTGCGGCAGCGCCTTTATCTTCTAAGCTTCCCAAATGAAGCTGCTTTACAGATCTCTGTAACAAAACTAGGTCTTCCTCAGTTCTGCAACTGCCCTCACTTACTTATTGTCTCTCTCTTTTTTTTCTTTTTTCTTTTTTCTTTTTTCTTTTTTCTTTTTTCTTTTTTCTTTTTTCTTTTTTCTTTTTTTCTTTTTCGTTTTTTTTTTTACATTCTTCTTCTGCTCTGGACATATTAAACCGATCGAAGGATTTGGTACAGAAATCCGATGATGACTTGTTGACAACAAAATCCCACCTCTTGCGAAACCTTGCAATTTTACAAATATTTTTGATGGGCGCGCAAACTTCCCGCTGAGATCGGTCGGTTCGGAAGTGGTTTTCAATTATAGAAAACTAAAATCCACATTTCTCTTAGTCACAGATAGTTACAGAAGAAGAAGAAGAAGACGAAGACGATTACATCAACCTCTCCGGTCCACATACGCTACGGAGGAGGAAAAGGGAAGAGAAGAAGAAGAAGACAGCGGCCACAGAGAAGAAGAAGAAGAAGAAGAAGAGGGGTAAAATCGTATTTTCCATTTAAAAAACTAACACCTTTCTCATGGTGTTAGTTTGAGTAGATTTCAATGTAATTTTTCGATTTTCAGGGGGGATGATGTAATTTGGACAAACTCCAGGGGAGGTTGATGTAAATCATCCTTTTTATTATAATAGAACATTTTAATGGGCATATAATAAGAATAATGGCTAGACGTACTGGATTAATTAAGTGTCATTATTTTTGTATTTTAATTGTTATCTAAATGTTTTAGTTAAGCTTGATTATGATTCTATAAGTTCAGACTTATTTTGAGTCTCTTTTTTTTTTTTTTTTTACTATTTCTTATGATAGTGATATACAGTCTAAAACCCTGATCCAGATCAAGTAATTTGATGCACCTTTGAGTTTAATAGATGTGATTTGGTCCTTGAAGGAGTCCAAGGGGCCGGGGTTTGGAATAACCTATTATAGATTGAGAACACCAGATATATGCGCTCAATCAAAAATCCAGCCTTCAATATATATCAAATAAGAAATCCTAAAGTGAATATATGAACAATACCAGTCTTGGAATCAAGTATTGGTATCGGATCGGTATCGGCTGAGATCAATCCCGATACCTGACCGATCCTGAGATGGGTATCGGTATCGTCCTGGGTATCGGATACCAATCTGGATCGGCCGATCCGACTCGATCCGTTAAAAAAATAAAAATTAAACTTAATCTCGGAGGGGAGATTACCATTATCGTCTCGGAGGAGTTACAGGGAAGATGATCGAAGAAGGTGTCGAGGTACCGGGAGCATTTGTCATTCCAATCCCCCTTGTTGGCTTTGGCGCGCCACTTTAGGGTGGGTTGCGGAGCGTGTAACGATGGTTGGAGGCTGCAACGGATCACAGGTGATTCCATAATTAGTAAGTTGCAGGACATGTGATATGGATGGTAATGTAAGTTCATCAAACCCACCCATCGTGCAGCTTTCATAGTAAGATTGTAAAGCAAAATTAGGTCATTGAGGCTTATCATCCTCGGCTCCGGGGATCTCACATCGTTACCGCAAAGGCATTCTCCATTCTCTCCATATATATGACTTCCAGAAAACTTTTAAGAAAGAAAGGTGATAGCTTTCAAAATTGCATGCCAAGGCCAAAATAATTATGACAGTGTTATCTTTCTAAAGACCTGTTCATATGTAAAGGTATTTGCATGCCTTCTTTGATGATATTGATCAGAACTTGGGTTGGGAGTTTTTCAAATCAACTTAGCAGATGCCTTGTTCATTCTTTGCCCTTTTTAACCTACACACCTACACACCCAGAGAGAGAGAGATCTAGGGTTTTTTTTAGGTTTTTTTTTTTTTTTTTTTTTTATTCCTTCTTTCATTGTAGTTTTTCATTTTTCTGAATTTTTAAAAAAAAAAATTTTTTGACCGATCGTAGCCGATACTGTACGATTTCTAATCCTTATAGATTCATATCATATTTATTGTGACCGACATCGATACCAATACCGAGTTTTAGAACCTAATTAGTGCATATGTGATTTAAGTGGAGATCGGTGTGTATAAGTAGGTTCGGACACCGCGTATCCTCTTAGCCATCAGATATGCGTTTGGCCTCCACTGATACTAGAGAGGATCTGATTCCAAGTAGGAAGTAGGATGATCAGATCAAACACCTCTGATATGAAAACCTTACCGAACAATAATTTACGAAAAAGATATATGTTCTGTTTTGAACCACAGACAGTTTCTTTACGCATACTTAGCTCTTCCTCAGAAAAACACCAAATTGACATTCTCTCACCTAGAGTTTCAAAAACCCTAGTATGACGATCCATAAGAGGGAGAGAAAACCAAAACGAGTTTCAGGGTTTGCCAATTGTATATCATAATTGTTACTAAAAGAAATTAAGAGTTGCTTTGTGCGCGGGCAAAGAAGCATCATCAATGCATACTTGGACAACCCGAGTTCGTCTTCATGGGGAAATTTTGACAATCAATGCGGATTGGGTTCATATTCATATATTTAATTCTACCAAAAAAAATATGCTTATATTTAGTTTTCGAGAGGGTTGGTTACGAAAAGCCCACAAGCGGTCATTAATCAGGTCAACTGATCTTAAATGGGCTGAACGACTAATTGGGTCATAAACAGGTCGATCAAGCTATAAATGGGCTGGCTGATGAGCATCCATCAATTACAACCAAATAATAATGAATCTAGCCCTGGCGTCAAGCTGTTTCTTTTTTTCTCTAGCTGTTTAATTACTTTGATTTCAGGCTTTAACCAGCATGGCTCAAGGATTCGGAATCAGATCACACAAATCGAGCGATCCATATAAGAATAAGCAGAACGGATCCCATATCATATATTGGTACGCACTAAGGTTTAGAAGGTCAAAAATATGATTTTTCTAAAAGATATTAAGGGTAGATCCATCTGAAAGAGGCAAATCAGGATTGATACTGGCTTAGACGTATCCATCCTTATATCAATTACTAAAACTGTGTTAGCCGATTGATTCCTTTTGAGCCTCCTGGAGTGGGTCAGTTTTTTAAGATACTTATATATGGAAAAATATTTTTTGTGAAGGAGTGTGGCCCTGCAAACAGACATGTGGATTTAAATTACCAACCTGCCCTCTCCTTTTATGAAATGAAAAAAATAATATCCCTCTGGATGCTTCCTCATGTGCTTCTATTGGTTTTCGTACATACATAAGAATAACACTCCCTTAATTGGTTGTAGCTGCCTTAACATATGTTTGTAACTTCCTTGGAATTAAACCACGTTTGTACAAATTATGTTAATTGACAATCGGTCAAGTTGATTGAAAAGCCAAATCTTGTTAGTTGATCGTAACAATTCACAATCGGTCAGCTGACCGTAAAAAATCACAATCAGTTAGCTGACCGTAAAATATCACAATCCGTCATTTGACCATAGTTAGAAACGGTCAATTTATAATACAGGCTCCTCATTGTCGGTCAAGCTGACCGAAATTTTACTTGGATCCGACTCATGTTTGTGTGAATTCTATCTCCAGAACCTTTTCGTACAACGATCAATCATTTAGGTTCGTTATCATTTGATTGGTTAACTGCATTGTGTATTGACCGTGAATCGTCCAGTTCATAGAATTTCCATATTATGATACTAACATATAGCAATACCAAAACCGAAAGAAATTAAGGGTTACTCTGTACGTGGGCAAAGAAGCATCATCAATGCATACTTAGACAACCTGAGTTCCTCTTCATGGGGAAATTTTGACAATCAATACAGATTGGGTTTATTTTCATATGCAAAAGCTCCCTCTAACGCATATGTTTAATTCTACCCCCCCCCCCCAAAAAAAATGCTTACATTTAATTTGTGAGAGGGTTAGCATGAAAAGCCCACAAGCGGTCCAAGTTAATGAGGTCAATTGGTGTTTAAATTGGCTAAACGACTAATTGGGTCATAAACAGGTCGATCAAGCTATAAATGGGCTGGTTGATGAGCATCCATTGATTACAATCAAATAATAATGAATCTAGGCCTGGTGTCAAGCTGTCTACTTTGATTTCAGGCTTTAACCAGCATGGTTCAAGGATTGGGTATCAGATCACCCAAACTGAGCGATCCATATTAGAATCAGCAGGACGGATCCCACATCATGTACTGGTACGGACGATTAAGGTTTAAAAGTTCAAAAATATTATTTTTTTTAAAGAAAATCAAGGGTAGATGTAAATCCATCTGAAAGGGGGCAAATCGGGAAAGATATTGGCATAGACGAATCCATCCCCATATCAATTACTAAAATCTTGTTAACCGGTTGATTCCTTTTGAGCCTATTGGAGTGGGTCAGTTTTTTATGATACTTATATATGAGAAAATATTTTTTCTGAGGGAGTATGGCCCTGTAAACGGACAAGTGGAATAAAAATGATCAACTTGCCCTCACCATTTTATGAAATGGAAAAGATAATATACCAGTGGATACTTCCTCACGTGTTTTCATTGACTCTCATACATATATAGGAATAACGCTCTTTCGTAAAAAACAAACATTTTTTATTTCTTTTAGTTCCAAATGTTATTATTGACTTCTGAAAGGTAAAACATAACAAAATTCAGAATTGACTAGTTACAGGCCACATATTGACCCCCGTAATTTAAGGTTAACATGATGTGTTGCTTAATTTCTCTAGCTAGCTAGTGATTAGGAAAAGTCAATTTTCCTTTCAATCTTCAACTTTCACGGATCAAAGTTGCCCGTGATTCAACAGCTGCAAAGCCATTGACAAGAAGCATCTCATGCTTTTAAGTTTAATTAGAATATTCTATGTCCATATGTGTTTGACATTAGACATCCTGGCTTATTTGGTTTTCTTAGCTGATAAATGATTAAAGGTATCCTTATAGTGGGCCACTAACATGCCCCATTATTTAAGAGACACTATTGAAGATATAAATCTTTTTGAGCTACTAATGGTTTACCTTTTGCCTTTTGGGTTCTAGACACCTTTGAAGGTATGGAAGATCACATTTATAAAAGTTGCTTGACATGGTAGGTTGCATTTAAATAATATCATTAAGGAATATTGAAAAGAATTGGAAATCACAATCATAGGGTACTCTTAATTGAAGGAAAAGATTTCACTCATATTGTGACAAATTTACCTGTAAACCCAAATCCCTATCCAAAAAGTATGCTGATACCTTTTATTTAATTTTAGGATAAGGTTCTCTCTTTTCATATGAATTGACCTTATTACCCCTTATGTAGGAAACTATTTCGTTAGTCCTTATTGATGCGTTCTTTATGCCGTCTGCTTAGAAAACCCCCCTTTTTTCTCTTTTTTTTTCGTTCTTTTTTCCTCCAAGTCCTACTTACTTTTCCTTTTGTTTGGAGATTACTATTATCGGTTTCCTCAATTTTTTTAGAGCGCCCTTGCATGTATGCACAGTGTTGGACACATTTATTTTTTCCTTCAAGGAATGATCTTTAAAGCCCTCTAAGTAGCGGTGGGTAAAAAAAATTGTCTAGCATTGAACATCGATGTACCATGTCTCAGAACTAGATTTTTTTTTCTTAAATGGGTGATGACTTGTACCAAGGATGAAGACTTCACAGTATTATTATACAAGGTCTTAAGTATTGGTATCGATATATGTATATCAATTACAATAGATATCATTACAGATCAGTCATATCAAGCTAAATTGGATCGTTTTGCTGTCTAAGAATACTGAAACTTAAGATTTTTTTTTTTACCACTTACCTTCCCATGTACTAATACCACCACTATGGTACCAATATCGTATTGATATACTAATACCTTGAACCGTGGTAGTATAACCGATTGAGCTGTCTAGCTCAAAGCATGTTAGGTTTGAAAAGTAAATCTATCGAACCCACTTCGTTGGGCCTAAAGTGGACCATAGAATGCCCATGCAATGGCAACTTGACGAAATAAAATTTGTCAGTTCTGCCGTTTGCGAGGAAGTTAGGCAGTGAAAGAAGACTATTATTGCATCATCTCTATCGATCCCAGAATTAATGTAAATCTTTTTTCTTTTTCTTTTTTATTTGATAATATTATGAACCAATTTTAATTCCAACTTTCTTCTCAATTGAAAACGAAAGGCTACCCCCACGCACCTTTGAACACAACCCATGTTCCTACAGTTCATGCACAGACATGACAAAGGCTTGTTTAGTTGTTTGACTTGGTCCCACTTTGTCTCTATGTTCATACAAATTCAAGGCTTGAAATCCCCACCTTGGTTTGGCTCTTAGTGGTTGCCAAGAAATCCACATTTGTTCCTACTTATAGGTTTCTAATGTGACTCAAGCCAATCACCATTAATTATATTTACCCAAAAAAAAAAAAGCTGTTACCATTATGCACAATGGACAGATGGGACAACTAATAGCTCCTCTTGTATGGATTTGAAGATGTGCCATTCTTACTCTTATGTGGCGAAGGCTCCAGCTATTAGACAAGTCTTTGTTATTGGTTCTTCAAAGCACTTTACTTCTTTTCATCATTTAGAGTGATAATTTAGGAATTATTAATATGTTAAAGTATCAATCTGTGCATATTCATGGAAGATAACCTCTATTATTAACGACTGCCATCATCTTTGTTCTAGATTTGATTTAGTAATATTCACTCACACCATGAGACTGGGCAATACAGTTGTTGATCAGTTAGCTTCCTTTGGTTCTCAAAACAGCCATTTTGTTATTTGGGAGAGTGCCCCTCCTCCTGCTTTATTTAATTCTTTGTAAATGGACTCTTGTGAAATCTCTTTTCCCATTCTATTTCTATTTTTAATTTTTAAGTCTCTTTTTTACCCTAAAAAAAAAAAGATGTGCCATGGAGTGATGAATACCTTATACAGATGTGAACGTTGACGACACAATACTGCATGAACCCTTGCAAGAGCCAACAATTCCACTCTTCATAAATATATTAGTTGAATGTATGTGCATTACAATTTAAGCTTTTGGGTTGAACACATGCTATCAAAAATTATTTATCAATTTTCAAGAAAAAAAGAAAAATTATTTATCAATCATCATGTCAATGGTGAGAAAAAAGTCTTGGAATATGAGAGAAGAAGGGAACTAATGTGGATTTGGAGCATGCTAAAATTTTATAAGAACTTCATTTTGATATGATTTTTTTATGAGAGAGAGAGAGAATTGGACACACTATTAACTTTTCTTGAGCTAATGACTTAGTCAACGGGGACTAGGATAGGAGGAGCATTAGGGTTACTTCTAGAAGGAGGGAGAGAGTGATACAGGCATTTTCCTAGAAAAAAAATATAGAAAAACAAATTCTACAAGAAAATTTGTGTTTGCATTAGCTTTGTTTCATTGCAAGGGGAATGCAACTTTTTTTTTTATGTAAAGTGGAATTTTTTTCCAATAAAAATTAAATTTACATGTGAAAAAAATATTTTACATGTGAAAAAAATATCACTTAACCATTAAAATTTTTCCTTTTATTTTCCCACCAAAAGAGGAAAAAAAGAAAAAAAATCCTACTCTCACGATCTCTCTCCCACTCTTGCGACTCTCACCCCACTCATGACTCTCAACGATTTCTCTCTCTCTCTCTCTCTCACACGCTACTCAATTGGATTTGTTTTGACTAAAAGACTTTGGCTTTGAGTCAGATGGAGCATTACTGACCT
The DNA here is from genome assembly GCF_013358625.1 of Macadamia integrifolia. NCBI lineage: Eukaryota > Viridiplantae > Streptophyta > Magnoliopsida > Proteales > Proteaceae > Macadamia > Macadamia integrifolia. Next base: position 15,941,004 of record NC_056566.1, read on the forward strand.
GTTGGGTTTGTTTTGACCAAAAGACTTTTGGAATGGGTCTTTCGGTCATTATCACTTGTGATCTATTACTGTTTTCTTTGTGATCATGCTTTATATTATTTTAAATATTTATTTATGTTACATTCATTTGATATATAAAATAAAATGGTTTATTTTGGCTAGTGATAGAACATAGTATCTAATGACATTTGGTTTGATTTGATACATACTTTGAATGACATGATTCACATAGCAATATAAATTTTGGGGAGCTGGGTGGGTTCTGGATTGAAAAGTACTCTACCCCCATCTTTTTTGAAGAGTTTGGTTGGATTATTAGTTTTTTAAAATTTTACATCTAACCAAACAACTATGGTAAATTAATTTCACTTCTGTTGCAACCAAACGACTCAAAAAAAAAAAAAAAATATTGCTTCACTTCACTTCCCTTGACTTCCTTTTCCACTTCCTTTGCATCCAAACGCAGCCAATGTATTTTAAGAGGTAGTAATGTCCATTGAAAAATTATGCAATTATAGTTCAAAGCCACGTGTGGGTTTAATAGCAATATGAAACATGAAAGGCAAAAAGACCCTTGAAGCCAACTACCTAACGAAGGCTCTTGGTGCAAACCACCTTCATTGTATCGCATGGAGAAAAGATATGACAATTGTGACTTTGATAGTAAAGTCATGGTTTGAATTAATCACAAATCAAATCTCAAAATCTAGTTCAAATAAAGCATTCCATGATGTCCACATGAAGAGCCATGGACTAGCTCTAGACTTGGGGTTTACCTACGCATAAATTTTTTTACTCCAACTAATATGCTGCTGTGTGATAAATATTTTGCTTACCTAGAAAGCTTTCCCATGTAAGTCAATGAGGAAACAGGCCCTCGAGATGATATTTTAGCTTTCCCTCACTAAATACTGATTCATTGACGGTATTGGATTGGGCATACTATTGCCCCAATAGATACTAGTCCGAAATCCGAATACCCTGTATCTGTTGGATTGAACGATCTTTAAATTTTGATTTTTTTTTAAGTCATGATCGTATTATTACATCGATCTGGTTTTGGTTGGGCACCAGTATCAATGGAGGACAATACTGATCTGGATCGGCCAATTTAGTCAAATCAAGATCAATATCAATACCTCAAACCGGGGTATAGACGTAAAACTCAAAATCAAGATCCATAACTATTCCAATGGATTTCAATCTGATTATCCTAACCTTAGTTTTAGGTTATGTATTCCCCAAACCATGATTAGTCTCAGCTGATTATGATCAAAATTGCCAGAATTGAGATTGGCCTCGACCGAATTGATTGATCTAATTCTGATTATGATTGTTGAATTCTTGAGTCTTGAGTTTGTGACGGTAGCGGTTTGGTTCAAAGTGGATAATGCATAAGCCGAAATTGTACCCTATCGAAGAATGGAGATCTATTTTCAATGCCATAGGCGTACTAACTCGATTGGGTAAGCTTTTGATTTCTGTTCGTTTTACTTGTTTGTTTCAGTTTTTTTTTTTTTGGTGGAAATTGTTTGTTTCTGTTGCTCCACATGAATCAATTAAAGTTTCATTAAAAAACAAAAACAAATAAATAAATATATATATATATTACAAGGATTTGACTCTTTTTCTTAGCAGTGATTATCCAGATCTTGTACATAGCTATTTGGATGATCAATACGAGTTCAAGTGGTGATTCAATGACTTTGCTTTTAAGAGAGAGATATAGAAAATTGGGTATTGAGCAAGCTATTGGCCCCTATAGATACTAGTCCAAATATCCTATATCTATTAGATTGAACGATATTATCCTTGTTTTTCTTTAAATTTTGATTTTTTATTTTTTAAATATTTTTACCCTTGACCCATACTATTAAATTGATACGGGATCAGTCAAACATCAGTATCAACAGAAGGCAATACTGATCTGGATCGACTAATTGAACTAATCCAAGACCAATACCTCAAAGTGTGGCATAGATGTAAAACTCAAAATCAAGATCCAGAACATTCCAATTGGATTTATGAGTCTTGAGTTTCTGAGTTAAGGGTGTCAATCAATTCAGTAGAGATTTGATTCAAACTAGAGAATGTATAAATAAATCAATTTGGTACCGTATCGAATAATGGAAATCTATTTTCACCTGAGTAGTGATCTCAGGTTAATCCATAGCTACCTGGGTGATCAACACGTGTCTAAGCGGTAATCCAATGGCTATGCTTCTACTGACCAAAACATAGACGTCTGCCTAGAGCTATTGGATCAACGGTTGGACATGTGTCGATCATCCAGATAACTATAGGCAAGACCTAGGCGATTACCGCCCAGGAGAGGATCTTGATCCCTATTACAAGGGTAAAAAATTCCAAAGTAATTGCTTAATTGTCAAAGAAAAACACCTCAAAATTATGAGGTCATGAATACAACTCTCCTTCGAGTATATATATTTTAAAAAAAAAAAAATATATTAAAAAAGAAGATATATCTGAACCTCGAGTGTGCTATACGCCTATACATATACAATTATGGGAGATATATGTTCATATGTTTTTTCATATGCTACAGTTTTAAACGATTGATTTCATCATCTCTAAATGAGTAATTTTCTACCTTTTATTATCAGGGGTTTTGAATTTTCAGCGTTTTGAATAATATTCTAATGATTATAAGCAAGTTTTTGCCCTCATTAGTTTAATCTATTTTTCTGCCCTTAAGGGCCTTTAAAAAAAAAAAAAAATGCTTTCGCTTATTCATTTTTATATTTTATTACCTCGATACTTTTACTCCAAAAAAAAAAAAAAACCCTTTCCTCGTTACTACTCACCAGAGCAGTAGAGCCAGGAGGGCCGTGAACGACGTACTGAAACATCATCCGTAGTCTGTGACTCTGTGGTTTCTTTGCAAAAAGACAGAAGTACCCTAAAGCTTACTGTAAAACTCGTGCACCCTCAGATTCTCATCCGGCCATCCCCACGTGATCATGAGCCCACGAGTCCACGACCTATGTCCTATCTCCTTGACCTTCTCATGTCCCATGAGCCATGAATGAGGGAGAGAGAGATAGAGACAACCACATTATGCACGTTACTTTTTTTTTCAAATCTAAATGATGACTTTTTCTGAAGTTATTTTCTTTCTTCTTTTATTTTCTCGTAAAACTCCTCCACTCTTTGGATTCCTTCTTCACCGTTGGCCAGTTGGCCTTTCCTTCCCTATCCACTATCGTGGCGGAGTTGACGGTATTAATTAACTGGCGTTTAATTTTCCCAACCTGACCGTTAAGATGCTCTCCCCACTCCCCGGACTCCACCAGTTCCACGCATGCTTGGTATTAACGAGTGGGTCTGGCGAGTGACGACTAGCGAGTGGCGGACTGCCTAAATGAAGACTGAATTGAATTCCTATATAAACCCTTAATATTTACCTGAAATAACGAGATTACCCTCATCTCATTTCAACTCGGCATCCTATTATATATCCTTTGGAAATTGTAGTGGGTTGGTGGCTGTGAGCCACAATTAAATATCGATTCAGATATCTTAAACCGTTCAAAGGACTCATGAGTCAATGTGGCGCTGTGGCTCTGTTCTGCTAATTCTATTTTAAAATGTAGACGCTTCACTAGTTTGTTTTTAATTTATGAAATCCCAAGTGGAGTTACAGAATCTTTGTCTATGCTAATATTAGAACATCCGTGTGGCTGAAACGCTACGCTGCTGTTTTATTATTATTAAAGGGCACGTTCTTCAATTTACCAAAATTTTTGTCCCCTCAATCGTAAATCTACAATTGGATACGGATCAATTAACCTCTCCTCCAACTTCCATCATATTAATCCATAGATTACTAGTAACTCATAATCAGGCTTTTAGGTATCGATTTGGTATCAAATTATATGATTGATATCATTACGATATAACGATGATACAAATAAATGATTAAAATGTATAAAATAATATAATGTTTTTTTCGTGGTGGTGGGTTGTTGCACTGGTCTTTCCAAGGATTAGTCCGGATGTGCGTAAACTAGCATGAACACCTTGATTAACAAAAAAAATGTATCTAATACTTAAGACCATATTTAACTATTTTTTTTCCCTTCATATTACTGACAAAGGTGGATTAGATGAAAAATAGAGGCTCTAAATCAAGACCTCTCCAAACCTAAGTGTTCTACGACGTTAGCCCATTTTAGCAGTTATCCTTAATTCAACCTTAAATTACAATTTAATTTAACAGAACATATGACATGAATGAATTACAAAAGCATGCATACCCACCTAAAATAGTTTATTCACCCTTTATCAAAAATATGTTTGCACACTAAAAACAGCAGCCATGTAGCAATTCATTCATGCATTTCCTCTAGGGGTGTTAATCGGTCGGTTCGATTTGGTTTCAATCGGGTTTAATCAATTTCGGTCTAGGAATGGGGGAGACCAAAACCAATCAGCTAAGGAACTTCAATTTTTGGTCGGTTTTGGTTTCGGCTCGATTTGATTTTGATTTTTCAATATCGGGTTAATATTGGTTTAGATCGGTTTATTATTGGGCTTGAACCATTATGAAATCTTACATTCATAACTTATAGTAACAAGATTTAACGGGGGAAAAAAAAAAAACTCTTTAAATTTATGACTAAACCATGGTTCATCGTTGTAAGGGAAAGATAACTAATATTAAAATCACAAAATGAACCCTATTATCCAATCATTCATTTAACTATCCAACTAGTTTGTATAGTGAACAAGAAAATCAATGGAAGCATTATTACAATATACAAATCAATTTCTCCATGTATAATCATATTCAATGATTTCAAACAATTCCCCTTACAATTAAAATTTTATCACTAATATTGTAAAAAATGGATAGTCAATCCATCAATTTATAATCTCATAATTATTTATTTTTTTATCGATTTCATTCGGTTTGGTTACGATTTGGTTATTGAGTGGTTCGGTTTGAATTGATTTTTAACTGATCCCAACATATCTCAGTTCAAAATCAATTCAATAAGGATCAGTTTGATTTGGTTCGAGTTTTATCGATCTGTTTCAATTAGTTTTATCGGTTCAAGCTAGATTTTGACACCCCTAATTTTCTCTTCCAATGTGTTTAGAATGTTGTCCAATGTCCTAAAAAATAAAAAATAAAATAAAAATTCCTTGCTTAGTAATTGAATAAAAAGGGGGGCTATAGAAAATGTCTAAGTGCAGATTCCATCATATACAATTTTACACACACTCTTAGTTTCTCTCATATGGATCTTACGTGGATTTTTTTTTTTTTTTTTTAATGCAATACATGGATGATATCAGTCTTTTCACCATCATTGTTTTGCTGTAGAGATTCTTTCCCACACTGGCATCTCGGAACTCTCCGCAAACAAAACAAAACAAAATAAAATGGTGACCGATGGGATTGGGTTCACTTCACGTGTTCGAGATAAGGGTATTTCAGTAACATCGCATCATTCACATTTCAAACGGGAAAAGGTGAAGTGGGAGAGCTCCGGGAAGTGTTGGAAGTGGGAACCTTCTCAAAACGACAAACAACAGTGTGCTGATCTCAATCCACTCGCTTCCCCACTTTCTTTTCTTTTCCACCATTCAAAATTTTATTTTTTCTACTTCTCTCGTCTCGTCTGAAAATGAAAATAGAAGAGAGACAGAGAGAAAAAGAGATGGAAAACTGAGCGTCGGCTGCCTGATTGGAGTTTTGTGGGAACGAAATCCCACAAAACCCTTTCTTCTTCCTCTTCTTTTTTCAAATTATTTTCCTTTCCAAATTATTTGAGTGATAGGGTGAGAAGGAGATTGTCAGCGAAAGAATTAAAAGGGGGGTGCGTAGGATAAGCAGCAACACTAGAGAATAAGGCGGATTCCTTCTGCACGTTACTACAGAGAGAGAGAGAGAGAGAGAGAGAGAGAGAATAGGATAAACTTTCAGAGAAGTGGCTTGTGGTTGTGGGTGGGGAGGACTGAGAGATCGCCAACCCATGAATCCGTGATGGTACTGAGGTAACTTGAAGCCGGAACCTACGCTTTGTTTCCTGCTGAGGGTGTAGTAGTGTTTCCTTGCTGTTCACCATGGCAGAGCGTATTAGTGGAGAAAGCAAGAGGAAGAGAGTAGTAGTGCTGCTATTCCTTTACTTCATGGCTCTGATCCCCGTCTCATGTGCTGCTAATGGGATGCGCATTTCCCGTCAGAAACTCGAAGTTCAGAAGCACTTGAAACGCCTCAACAAGCCCGCCTCTAAGACCATCAAGGTTCCCCTCTCTATCTCTCTCCTCCTTTGGTTGAGCATGGCCCTTTTTTCCATTACGATTTTTCCCTCTATACATTGGGTTTTCTCCTTTTAGGATCTTCTACAGTCTTTCGCTTTGTCTCCCCCAATTTTCCCTTTTCCCCTTTTTTTGATCAGATTATATCTCTTCTCCTTTTCATGCTTTTTGGTGGGATTTTTTTTTTTAATGGATAATAAAATTGAGGGATTTCTTGGAATAAGTGGGATTATTTTCAGTAATCCTTTTTTTCTTTTCTTTTTATGTTTGTTGATGAGAAAATGTTTTTCTGCGTTTGAGTGTTGATGATTATTATTTTCCTGTAACGTTGTAAATCTTGTATTTTTCTGGTGACAGAGCCCGGATGGAGATATTATCGATTGCGTCCATGCTTCTCATCAACCAGCTTTCGACCATCCTTTTCTTAAAAACCATACTATTCTGGTTCGTGTTACTGCTCTCAACTTCTGGCATTGGTTGCTCTACTGCTTACATCCCCTGTTTTTTCGTCCATTCAAATTAGTGGTATTTTTTTCTGGTTTTTCAGATGAGACCTGGCTTTCATCCAGAAGGGCTTTTCGCCCAAAACCAGGCCACTACCAAGTCCGAACAAAGTTCAAACCTCATTACTCAGCTGTGGCACTTGAGTGGAAGATGCCCAGAAGGAACCATACCCATCAGAAGAACAAAGAAAGACGATATTCTAAGAGCAAGCTCAGTCAAAAGATTCGGAAGGAAGAAGCACAGAACAATCCCGCGGCCCCGTTCTGCGAATCCTGACCTGATAAATGAAAGTGGTCATCAGGTAAAGAGGAGGAGGAGGAGAAGGGGAGACAAATTATAATTGAAAAAAAAAAAAGCAATTTTGATTAAGATTTTATTTGCCTTTTTTTTTTTTTTTTTAACCATTTTCACGGTTACAGCTCTTTTTTTTTTTTTTAATCTCTTTTGGAGTGAGTAGCATGCAATAGCCTATGTTGAAGGGGACAAGTATTATGGAGCAAAAGCAACCATTAATGTGTGGGAACCCAAGATCCAACAGACTAATGAGTTCAGCTTATCTCAGCTCTGGATTTTGGGAGGTTCTTTTGGTCAAGATCTCAACAGCATTGAAGCTGGTTGGCAGGTATTATTTCTTTTAATTCTATAAAATATATGCGTCGCGAACATCTCTCCCCCTCCCCCCTTCCCCCTTCCCCCTTCCCCAAATCAAATTCTGGGTTCTTTTTGGTTGATTTTCTCCCTTCGTTTATCGTTTACAAAAATACAGGTCAGCCCAGATCTCTATGGAGACAACAATACGAGACTCTTCACCTACTGGACTGTATGATTTCATTTTCCTTCCTCTCTCTGCTTTGGGGTCAATTATCATTTTTTTTTTTTCATGTTTTAACCTTCTATTTCACTCTCGTTTTCTCTCTTTCTTCCGTATAGAGTGATGCTTACCAGGCCACGGGTTGCTACAACCTCCTCTGCTCAGGCTTTATTCAGATCAACAATCAAATAGCAATGGGTGCAAGCATCTTTCCTATATCTGCCTATCATGGTTCCCAATATGATATCAGTATACTTGTCTGGAAGGTAAAAACCAATGAATCCATCTGTCCGTGATGAAAGATATAAGATTCAACAGGAAAGAAAAACAAAATCCAAGGACCCACATAAAATTTTGAGGGGTTAAAAAAAATACGATTACAGAGAAGCTGCAGAGAATCTCTGACATTTGTTCATTTATGAATGTTCTTGTTCCTTTATTAAATTTGTTTTTTAAATAATTTGTAAGTTAATTTATCTGTTAGTTAATTTATCTGTTATCGGCTTATGGCATTGTAGGACCCAACAGAGGGGAACTGGTGGATGCAATTTGGAAATGATTATGTGTTAGGCTACTGGCCTTCTTTCCTCTTCTCATACTTGGCCGACAGTGCATCCATGATTGAGTGGGGAGGAGAGGTTGTAAATTCAGAACCAGATGGTCAGCACACATCAACTCAGATGGGTAGTGGCCATTTCCCTGAAGAAGGCTTTGGTAAGGCAAGTTATTTTAGGAATATTCAGGTTGTTGATGAGTCCAATAATCTAAGAGCCCCAAAAGGAATCGGCACCTTCACTGAGCAATCCAATTGCTATGATGTCCAAAATGGCAATAATGGTGATTGGGGAAACTACTTCTACTATGGTGGTCCTGGCAAAAACCCCAATTGCCTATGAAGGATATGTCCAAATCCTCTCTTTCTCTCCCTTCTCATATAACATTCAATGTAACTTAATGTCCTTCCTATTAATATACACCTTTTACCTCTTAGGTTAGATTAGTAACATGTTCATCTTTTCTTCTGCTTTGTATTGGGAAGTTTTGACTTTTTGTTTCTCTCTCTCTCCCCATAAGAGGTTGGAGTGGAGAGGGTCAAGTTTCTTAAGCCCAGAGGAACAGCCTTTGTCACTTTCCTACTTTCTTTGTATTTGTTCGCTCCTCTCTCTCTGGAGTGGTTTGTTAATGGATGAAATGAATTAGATTTTGATGCTAAATTGAGATGTTGTAAAATCTAAATGGTGGAAGAAAGTTTAGTGCCTTTTGCAAGCATGAAGCATCTTTCGCGGGGGAGGGGGAGAGACCCCTTTTGAAAAGGTTTATGTAGGTGGTGTGAATGTGAGTTGGAATTGGATGCCATTGCTTTTCGATCTGTATGTCCTCTGGAAGGAGCACAGTTTTTTTTTTTTTTTTTTTTTTTCAATTATTTGATAGTGTTAAGAGATTGCAAAGTAGATTCTCATTTCCATCATAAAGGGCTCTAAAGTTTAATGCTTCATAAACCAACATTAGATTTCTAAGCATGTGCGCATGTCATCTTGTTCCTCGAGGGATTTGTGAAACATGAAAAGTTCTCAGATTCTAGTAATATGGGAAATGCAAAATAATAATAAAGAAGTTATCTGCTTGTGTGGTTCTGCTGTAGACATGGGTCCTGCAAACTTACTGCTCTGCCCTTGATAAATCTAGAATCCAATCTTTATTGATGTTATAGGCCCTCTCATAGGCCCTGGGCTGGTGCAAGGGATCTCTTGTGCAATGTGTAGGAAATCTTTCATGTCACGGTAATGGCAACACAAATAAGGGTATCATTCACAATGGTTTATATGGTCAGGAGACTCAGGACAGGAAAGAAAAAACAATAAAAAACTCACATGAGAAGGCAATAATAGTGCACCGACATTGTGGAAAACTCTAAGAAGGATGACTACAGATAAGGGTATCATTCACAAGGGCCCATTGTTACTGTTTCTTCACATTGCGTTGTTGTTGTGTCTGGATATATATACTATGCATATGGATTAGGACAAGGCTTCATCTCCTCTAATCTACACCACTGGATATTCATTATACGAAATACTAACCTCTCTAAAACTTCACTGACAAAGCTTCATCTCTTCCAAACGGCTGTCGGAGTCCTGACTCTTGTGCACTTAGAAAAACCCTTTAGAGTGTTTATGAGTCCCCTTCTCCCCTTATAGCAGAATCAGGGTAAGATGGTTTGTTTTTAGAAGATCATTTGCTTAATGTGTATGCTTTTACCTACTATAATTATGAAGGTATAAGAAAATTTTCCCTAGTGTTGGCATGATAAGTGGAGGAATCCATGATTAAAACACTGTTCACTGGATTCTTTCATGAAAATTCAAAAAGGACATCAAATTTGGAGTTCATGTTCATGCCAATGTGGGTTCATGATTTGGATCTTTGACCGTTAACTGAGAGATTCTTTCAACTCCCCAATAATTGTAGACTGTGTAGCCCATAATCCATCTCATTGTAACCCCTTCCTGTTATATATGTTGTCGGGTTCTCTAATGCAGCCCAGGCTGTCTCTTGGTTCAAACCCAGGGCAAGACTACATGCATAAAGCCCAATAGCACCCCTGGCCAGCCAATGGGGCTATCATTTTGGGTCGGATCTGAATAGGATCATCCCCTAATCCGATATGAATATTGGAAGGAACTTTCCTGATCTGATAATCTGAAAGACCAATAAATAATTTTCTAGAAATTCAAAATCAATAAGGTTATTTCATAGGGGGAGAAGAGAGATAGACACAGGAAGAGCATTAGTCCATGCCAACATTTTCCTTGAATTCGGCTCCATTTTGTTCCGCGTAAAATTTACCTGAAAAATTTTACATGTTGACAAATTTTACAATTTTTGTTTCAAGGAGGTTAAATAAGTTGTAAAATATTACCGTAAAATTTTTCAATGTTTGTTTGACATTTATTTTTCATAGGAAAATCATTTAAAATAACTACTAAGCTGGCATATAACCAATTTGAATTATGCAACCCCAATTATATGCTAATAATTACGTAAAGGTCTTTACACTCACACTTAACCCATGCTAATCAATCATGAAACTTAGTCCCTAGAGTTACAATTTGGAAACCAAAATGTACCCTTCTCAAGTATGGTCAGCCAAACTGTACCTGTTCGAGCAAGTAGAAGCCATGGTCAAGTCCTGTGGCTTTTGTAAAGATATAAAAGAAGAAAATATGGCAGAGGAGATATTTAGCAAAGCTTTCTCTTTGTAGGACAACTGAGATGGAAGAAAAGGGAGTATTGTTGGGGTGGAGGTGTGGAGGAGAGAGAAAGGGGCTGCTAAGAATTTCCAGTAGCAAAGAAAGATCCATGTCCACTATGCCAACAAAAGCTACCAATGATGCCATATAAGAGAGGGAAAACTGAATAGCATATGTACCACAAATTAGCTTTGTAATGCAGTTTACTGGTTCAGTTGAGTACTAGAACCAATTTATCCGAATTCCTCAAAAGAGTTAGAAGAGAGAAGAGAATACAAACCCCATAATGGGAGCATATAGAACTACAATTTGGAAACCAAAATGCACCCTTTTCAACGGTTAAATGGGGTTCCCACCTGGGTATCAATTGTGAGTACTACCTTATCTTCTGTTGCTGTGTTTGTCTTGGACCTGCTTTTGATCTGTGTTTTGTGTTGCCCAGATCAAGATGGTTCTCTTCCCTGATTTTCAACCTTAATTCTAGCATCCCTCACCTTATATTTATAAAAGAGTTCATAGCAAGATGGAGGTCCCAAAATTGGGTGTTTCAGAAGAAAGCCAATCCAGGGAAGAAATACCCAAAATTCCAATCCACAGAAGAGAATGGATTTTACCATAAAATATAGTAATAGACTAAACAAGGAAGAATTCATAGTGGTCTATGGTCTACAGTACAGCCATTATTGTAAATTAAAAAAAAATGCAGCCATAATTGATGAAAATGGTGGTGGAGTGACGGTGATGCATTGACGCTCTGCTTTAAATAAATAAATAATAATAATAATAAATAAATAAATAAAGCCCCGGTGAACCCAACAACGATCGTCGGATGGCAACGATTGGCTTCGTCACCGTCGCCGTCACCTTGGCAATCATTTAAAAGCATCAAAACCTGCGAAGATTGCAGGTATGGAAACAAAAGCCATCACCCGATCATGTTATCGCAATCAATGTCGATCGCAACCACATTTGGGGAAAAAACCACCAACAGATAGAGGCAAAAAGAGAAGATTTGGGGAGCTTTAATGCGAAGAGTCCTGAGATGAATACTTTCTTGTCCAAATCTTTAGGAGACGATTTGAATACTTTCTTCACAGTCATGAACTAGTTTCTCCACTCCAAGAGATGAACGAGATCGGCTCTGAGATGAACTAGCTCTACGATGAACGAGATCGGCTCTGAGATGAACTAGCTCTACGATGAACGAGATCGGCTCTGAGAAGAACTAGCTCTGCGATGAACGAGGAGAGAAGGATGAGGCTACAGATGATCGGCGGGGAAGAGGGCAGAACGAGATAAGGAAGGAGTCTCCCCGATAGATTTTCCAACTTCGTTTTACCTACAAATTTTTGGGAAATTTTTCAGCCCATTTTCCGGAAAAGGGTACCGCTCTCTTTGTAAAATTTTACCAAATGAAAATTTTTTAAATTAAAAAACAAACAAAAATGAAAATCTGATTTTACCGTAAAATTTTATAAGGAAAGTTTTCCAAGTCAAAACAAATAGAACCGAAGGAAAAAACAAAGGTGAAAAGGTGATATATCAAAGCAATGTATGTTAGCATCTCGGTATCTCTCTCATTCTCATATGAAATGACCTCATTACCCTTCTATGTATGATATTGTCTTGTTATACCTATTGGTGTGCTCGCCTATGATGCATGCTTAGATAATCACCACATAGAAAGGAAAACATAGCTTGAATCTAGATCATCTTGTTAATTTAGGTTATGCATGACAATGTTTTTGTTTCAAAATTAGTATTTATGAATCAAAAATATTTTTTTGTGTTTCTCTTAATTTGGACTACTTTTATATAAAAAAAAAAACTGTTGTCTGGTAAAATTGAAAAAAAAATTAAAAAAAGATTTATGCCACTTAAACACATATGGAATGCAAATAAACATAATTGGAGGCAATAGCAATGGTAATAATATAGTGGGTAAGAGGAGAAGGCGAAGTGGTGGTGGCACTGAGGAGGAGGAAAAAGATGTGGTATTTATATGTTGGGTCTCTTTTGTTGTTTAATTTTGTTTCTATTTTTTTAAAATCACTTTCAATCTATTTCTTAAAACACCAATAAATGTTTTTTTTTTTCCCTTACCTGTTCATTCCAAAAAGCTGAAAAACATACCAAACGTCACATATATATTCTATTCCAAATGTACTAGAAAAA
>NC_056566.1:15954052-15957481 GCF_013358625.1 Macadamia integrifolia
AAAGGCAAAAACAATAGAAGTGTTTTTTTTATTTTATTTCATTTTCTATTTTTTTTTATTTTAAAACGTTGCCATATACACACTTACAGCCCTACTAAATAATGGGTTCTCATGTATATATTTCTTTAATTAGGAAGGGAGAACTCTTCACACGTTATAAAATGTAAACATTATTCAATGTCTATGTTAAAAAGGTTGTAAAGATCTCAATTATTCCCTTAAATAGTTGAAAGATTAAAATACAATGGAGAGATCAAAAAACAATATCATATGATATGAGAGTAAATTATTAATTGGCCCTCCGAGGTTTCAAGAAGATAGATGCATATTAAGACCCTTGGCTTCCAACATTTAAGTTCAAGTTCCCCGTACTTTACCAAACTAACCTATAAATCTACAACTCTAAGAACCAGCAGGAAGATTGAAGCTTTCTATATATAGAAATCCTAAATTTCTGTTATTTCATTGTTATTCCCATTTTAAGATCCGATCCATGGTCCACCTTGGCACGACTTCAACTCAATTTTTAACCAAAATGGTTTGGACTTGGAGCAGCCCAGGCTCGGTGGTGAGAATGATGCGAGAGAGCAGGCCATTACTCTATGGTTGACAGAAATATGCTAGATTCTGATTAAGTGTGAAAAAAAGGTTGCAGCGGTGGACATGCGGTTTTGTATCTAAAGAGTATGTTGGTAATTTAGAATGGACAAATAAGTCAGGTTACAAGAATTGGTTTTAACCAATTGCAAGTTGGTTTACAAACATATTTTTCCTTTATTTAATGCCACTTATACTGATATCTTGACAATAATTCAGTGGGTGGCTTGCCTTAATAAATTTAGCTAGCTAGTAAAAAAATACTTACCTTGTATTTTTTTTTTTTTTTTTGATGAATACTTACCATGTATCTTTTTGACATATAAAATCAAAAATTTATTATAAATAAAGTTGCCAGACGATAAAATAGAGACCAGTTTGAAATTTTATGGTCATGGAAGAGCTAACACAATATTGGAGTATCATATAATTGCTTTCGGTAGGGTTGGGCTAGGCTTTTGAAAACTCCAGCTCAACCCTGAGTCCCCTTAGCTAGGCCCCGTCATGATTGGTCTTGATCATAGATCCCCCCCCCCTTTTTTTTTGTTAACGACGGATATCTATGCTTTCAACCTAACTACAATTCTGAAAATTATTGAATTGATGATGACAAAAACATAAACGTTGCATGTATTTACTTATTGATTTCAATTGTTCCATTAGATTATATTTCATCCCTAACAAGCAACCGTGGTTTCTTCAAATCCACCAATTTCTATTAACACTCCCTTGTGTTTTCCTTCTCCTTTTCCATTATAACATTTTTCTTTTCCATCCCTAATATTCCATCATTGTTTGAAGATATTCCTCTACCTATACTTCCAAGAACTTATTCACCGGGGAGTTTAGATTCAAAATATGGTTTATGGGTTCAAGTTTCGAGTATAGATTAATACTTCGAAGTTTAATTTTCATGGTTTAGGGTTTAAACTTTCATTGAGGTCTCATGGCATTATCGAGAAGATTCTCAGAGTAAATGGTAAATATCCATTTTTGGCAATTATAAGGGTTTGAAACACTTGTTGCATTTATCCTAACTCAACTAAAGCCGTATTTGGTATCATTCTTCTTTTTTATTTTTGTCTCAAAAATTATTTTTGGTTACGTTTGGTATTGTTTATGAAGCCTATCTCTGTTCAAAAAATATTGAAAAAAATACAAAAATAAAAAATAACTTGAAAGTCGTTTATGGTTTTTTGTTGAAAACCACTTTCAGCTGTTTTTACTCATAACATGAATGAGGACGTGTTTATACCTCCCAAGATCGAGGGTAAAAATGTAATTTCATTTATATTTTAAGAAAAACAAGTAGAAAGCCATATCGGCTCCATCCTTACCCTCAACCCCTGGCAGACTCGATCTCCTCCTTGGAAATTCGTCACTTCTAGTGATGGAGGTTATTGCAGGTGAGAGTCTAGCAATAGTCGAACCCCGCTTCCATCCATTTCTTCTCCTTCCATCTGTCGATCGCAACCTTCATTTTCTTATTTTTAATTAGGTTATTTTCTGCAGTTCTTTTGATGACCCGCAAGTAGAGGAGAAGAGGACTAGTTGCCTACTGGCCATGACCCACCGCAAAGCAGTAGCCACGGGTGCTAGCCCTTGCGGGCTGGCGGCAGCAAGCTGCAACAAGGCCCTTGGGGCTATTTGTGATTTTATATCTGAAATCATTCGAAGACTAGAAGAAAAAAAAAGAAAGAAATAGAGAGAGAGATAATAATGGTGGATAAGACGCACAAACAGAGACAGAGAAGAAGGGTGAGGAGAAGAGAGAGGGTGGATGAGAGGGAAAGAAGTTGCAGCAAAATGGATAGAGAAAGTGGGGAAAGAGAGTTATGAGGAAGATGGGTGAAGGGGACATCTCTTCACTCATTGGTTCAAAAACCCATTTTACACGTATGGATACCAAATTTATTTATCACAAAAATTTGTTTTTGTTTAGTAATTACAAAACCATTTTTATATTTTGATAAAAAATGGTTTTCATGATTTTTGTTAAATAGATAAAAAAAAAAAAAAATGATACCAAAGAGGACTAAAAAAAGCTCAACCGTTGAAAATGTGAAAATTCTCTTTCATCAAGCCCCATTTGTTAGTCAGGGACCGTGATTTTCGGGGTGTAGGAGAGGGGGATGAGGGTGTGAAATTATAAATTTATTATTATTATTTTTTTTTCGCTAACGATGGGTATCCATGCCGTTGGTCTGACTAATCCCGCAAGTCTATACTAACCTCACAACTGCATGGACCGAGTCATACCGGGGTTGAATGAGAACCATTCAACTTTCATTGAAAACAGTGAAAATTACTAAACACCCTGTGTGAGTGGCCCAAGGTGTGCCTAGTGAAAGTCGAACTCGGGACGTCAAAGTTTACAGCTCGTATCAAGTTCATTGTTCACCAACTGCGCTACCCCCTCGGGTTATATACATTAATTAACCAATGTATAATGTGAAACTTTAAAAAGGGTTGTGCTGAAAACTTGTAGCCGTAACTCACCATTCGGTTTACCCAAAGAAAAAAAAAAAAGGCCCACCCTCACAACAATGTTATCTCAAAAATTAAAAGCTTTGAAAATCTAAATAATTTTGTTAGAGAATAAATAAACTCTAAATATACAATTTTCAAGATTAATCATGCACATTTTAGGTTGAATTTCTAAAAACCCCAACCTAATTATAGGTTTCTCAAACTCAACCCAGGCCCAAACCAACATTGTCAGGCTCATGCCTAGACCCAACCCTACTGGGTTCATACCAACCCAATTTGGCGTTAATTAACTCTGATATTTTCTAAGGTCGGGCTAATTTTGATTTTTTTTTTTTTTGTTTT
>NC_056566.1:15957516-15959450 GCF_013358625.1 Macadamia integrifolia
AAAAAAAAACAATAATAGATCAAATGATCAATACACAATTTAAAATTTATAAAAGGCAACACAATAATAGATGTTAGGATACCTGATCATAAGAATAAATGAACCAAATTTCATTATTTTAAATAAAATGTTGAGATGATAGCTCTAAATTATATTATATGCATAAGGACAGGGTCGAGTTGGCCTGGGCTAGGGCAGACTGGGCTTAGGCCTCAACCCAGATCCATCCAACCCTAACTCAATCTTAGGTTCAGAAATCTTAGTCCAAACTCTATTCAGGCTCGGGGCAGCTCAGGATTGATTTGGGCTATCAGAGCCAAACTTATACTAGGGGCCTGCTTTATAACGTTTCGAGAAACGCGTTTATGCCATTTATGTGTCCAAAAACGGCAGAAAAGGAACAAAAAACATTTGATAAAATTGTTTCGTTTCACTTGTTTTTATAAATAGAAATTGAAATTTCTACCTATTTATAGTTCAAGAAACTACCCAAGTACTCGTGCCATTTATGGAAACGACTCGTGACCATTATTTCTCTGGTTACTATCGATTTTCAGAAACATGACTTATCAAACATCACACAGAAACGGTAGAAACGAAACAAAAAACATTTGATAAAACTGTTTTGTTTTACTTGTTTTCAGAAATAGAAATTGAAATTTCTACCTATTTATGATTTAAGAAACTACCAAAGTACTTGTTTCGCCTTTTTTAGAAACAACTCCTGGCCATTATTTCGTTGGTTATTATCGACTTTTAGAAACATGACTTATCAAACATCTTTAATTTTATTTATATTTTTAGAAATGATTTATAGAAACAAAAATGACAGAAAGATTATCAAACGGGCCTAGGTGTAGGATATACATATAAGGAAAAGTATAGGACGTGGGACCAAGTGCGTGACTATGACGAGGACTAAAAGGTAAAAAAACAATTAGAGTCAGTAAAGTCCGCTTTTTTCCTCGGCGCGTGCGTCGTACTAGTCCCGCGATAAATTTATGAGACATATTTCTATTTTCGGACATGAAAATTGTTTTAGACATTTATAAGCACATCTCATATCATTCATTCATTCCGCATTACCATTTTTTTTTCGCATTAAAAAAAAAACTTTTTTTTGAGGATTTTTTTTCCCACTCTCTCTCTATCTCACACACTCACACTCTCTCTTCTTCAACTTTCAGAAAGAACCGTTTCATACTCTTCACATAATAGGGTTTGAGACGAAAAGTAATCTCTGTTGTTCGTACTAGATTCGTAGGGGCTGCACAAAATAAACCAAAACCCTAACTCATCATCGTCTCATTCTGTCCTCAACCTCCAACTGAACACTAATAAGTTTCAGTGACTCGATTGAATGTTCTTATCCTCGTTTTTTATCCCCCATAGTTTCATTTCTCTTTAGTGGCTGGAACCTCTGGTTTCGGAAGAAATTCATGAAGAAATTAGTCACTTACCTTGGAATCCTCACCTCTTCCCTTTGTAATGGTCGGTGGTCTGAATAGTTGCCGTCGAAAGTAGACTAGGGGGACTGCAAGATGGTCTCTTTTATTGCTGTTCCGGAGGTCCACTAGGGGTGGGTTCTCATATTTGTGGATAGTTTTGCGTTTCGCTTATTTCTTTCTATTTTTATATATATATATAGATATATTTTAAATTTTTTGGAGGGGCTCGAGCAGCTTGATTCTTTTGCTCTTCGTATTTCTATGACGTGAATTTTGAGTGAGAGGGGGAAGAGCCATGGAGGGAGACGGGCGTCAAGTTCTGATCGCATGTGTTGTTTCTGGGACGCTTTTCTCCGTTCTGAGTTCACTTTCCTTTTCCATCCTCTGGGCAGTAAATTGGAGGCCCTGGCGGATTTACAGGTATGTTTCACATTCTTTGCTGGGCTTAATTTCAGTTCAATTTCTAACCAGCCCCCCACCACCCAC
>NC_056566.1:15959470-15969293 GCF_013358625.1 Macadamia integrifolia
AAAAAAAAAAAAAAAAAAGGTAGAAAAAAGAGGCTCAATTGGAGTAGTTTCATGGTGTTGCAAATTTGTGCTTAGATTTTCTATTCGCTAGCCATTTGCCTCTTTAATTTTTTCATTTTTAATTATTTATGCCCATCTTTTCCAGGTTTAGTTCAATCTGTTGGTTGAATGTGTAACCCCTAGACAAATGCCATATTCTCCTAGTAGCATAATTGATTTAGATTTGCCACACCTTGGTGTCTCGATGATTCAAGATATCGTGGTGTGGTTTTTGCTATTATTTGCCACTTTTTTTTTTCATTAAAAATTGTTTTCAGTTGTAAGTATTTATGGCCTCCTTTTCCAGGTTTAGTTCAATCTGTTGGTTGAATGTGTAACCCATAGACAAATTGCTGCCATATTTTTGTAATTGCGTAATTGATTTAAAATTGCCACACCCCAGCGTCATGATGACATGCGATATCGTGGTGTGGTTTTTGCTTAATTGCAAAAGACTAATGTATAAATTTGTTTTCATTCCCCCGTGCCCTACTGTTTTGGCTTGGCATATGCTTGAAGTGGCATCCGACAATCTCGGTGTTCCTAAGTTTATAAATGCATGTACAGCTGTAGAAACAATCCATTACTCTTTAATTCACATGCGCGAAGGCTGCATTTAATGGTACATTGCTCGAGAGAAAACTAGATTCATATAATTGAATCGTTGCTGATTCATTTAACGGTTAGTTATCCTGTGCTTTGGTTTTGGGACTCAAGTATGTGTGGTTGTTACATACGGATGAAAATATCATATACTAAAAGATTTACCTATTTGATCAGAGTTAGACATATGTATTTAGACCAAGTGTTGGTACTGCTAACTACATGGATGTCGGTTACTTTTTCTTTTTATGTATGGCAAAGATGATCTGTTTTTTGGGGTTTCAAAGACTAAGTATACATGGGTACTGCCCCCTCCCTAGTTTTGGTTCTTTGTGTTATTCTGAGTGTTGGATCAGCTGTTGTCAAACATTTTCATTGGTCATATCTAGATAGAAAAGTCTCTGAACTTAGATGTTTGCTGACATATAGTTTTTTCACAATTGTCTAACAATTTGGTACCATCCTCAATTGTCGATCCTCCTTGTGGTGTTCAATTGTACTTATGTCGGTTTGTTGCAGAAAATTTCAATTATAGGAATCTCTAGAAATTTTGTGAGAGAGGGAAAAAAAAGAAAGAATAGGAATCTCCTCTCTTGTGCTATTCCCATTTCTCTTGGATGGGGATACCTTGCTTTAGAGGGTTTGCATTTTTTAAAACTTGGGAAAATTATATGACCCCTTTTGCTCTAGTTCAATCAAGTCTTGGTGGGAACAAGATTCTGTTACCATGGACTATTGCTAGAAATTTAGTTGCTCAATTTCATATTGCATACTTCAATGAAATATTTTGTGGTTACCAATCAAATAAAAAGAGGGGAAAAACAACCTATTTTATCAGACTTAGGAGGCCAATGGTTGCTATTAATTAATATATTCATTTTTCACACTTCTAGTGCGGATATCGGTTTCGAACTGGCAGCAGTTATGATCTTTGGTATTTAATGGTATAGCAGTTGTTTCTATCTGTGTATAACCTGCAGTGAAATCCCTTAACGTTATAAAAGTGCAAAAAAAAAAAAAAATCTATATGCGCCCGATAGTAGTTAATTTATTGCAATTATTTGTACTTTTTTTTTTGGGGGGGGGTGAAATTTCAAGTCATTATATATCCTATATTTTTTTCTCTGTTCTGTCCCATCCCTTCAGATGTTAGCATTCCTTTTTCTTTGCCGGATAACTAGATCATCTAAGTTCCACCTCTCAGGACTTCTTTTCTTTCCATTCTATCTTTGTACAGCTTACAATGGAATCACATCGTTCTTATCCTTATGTTACTAATACATCGTTTTCATTTTGTTCCTGTATCATCAGCTGGATATTTGCTAGAAAATGGCCGGATATTATACAAGGACCTCTGTTGGGTGTAATTTGTGGTATCCTGTCTCTGTCTGCATGGATAGTTGTTCTTTCTCCAGTTGTAGTGCTTATCATTTGGGGAAGCTGGTTGATTGCTCTATTGAGTCGGGATATTATTGGACTGGCTGTGTTAATGGCTGGCTCTGCTCTTCTGTTGGCCTTTTATGCCATTATGCTTTGGTGGAGAACACAGTGGCAAAGTTCAAGTATGTACCGTCTTCGCTTTATTTAGTTAAGAAGATGCAGTTTATGCTTACAGTCTTGTCAAAAGCATTAAATGAAAGAAGCATTTGAGTCTTTAATGTAGGGGAGGGTCATAATTAGTTATTTGTTACTCCACCCCACCCGAACCCCCCCCCCCCAAAAAAAAAAAAACGACCAAGAAAAAAATCGAGACATGATAAATTGGCTACTGGTGAGCTAGACAAGGACTAATTGATTCCCTAATATACATTAGCGGATATGACCTAATTGCAATTGATGATAATGTAGAACCTGTCCCCAATTAGGAACTAATTCCACATCAGGATCACTAAGAACAAAACAAAAAATGGAGAAGAAGGGAAAGAAGATAGGGATAGGGATAGGGAAGGATGGATGGTTCGAGCCTCTCACTCTCACCTAGGCCTCTTACCTCAAATAGGAGTCTCTCCTGCACTGCCTATCACAGCCATAGTTGTAAAGAACTCTTTTTTTTTTTTTTTTCTCACTAAATCGTCCGGAGAGCTCTATGTCTCATGCATTTAAACAGGCTTGCTGTAAGACAGAAAATAGAAATTATTGAAAAAAGAATGGAATCCCCTGCACAAGCTAGAGAATTCCTAGTACAATAAGCTAAGAAGAAAAGTGGAAACAATCTCCACCTAACTAATACTTGCCTAACTCAAACTTAGAAATAAATAACAAAATAGCAACTAGATCTAGGCCAAAAATAGAAACTAACAAAATAGACAATAAGAGGATTGTCCCCAAAAAACGGAAACTAAAGACCAAATAAGATCTTCTAGAAGAGTCCATCAAGGAAATCACCACTCTGGCAGTCCATGTGCGGTCCACAATGCCGTTCACGTGGAAAGTACCACATGACCAGTACAACTGTTCACATGCTTCGGTCTACATCAGATGAGGCCTTTGATGGTGAAGTCAACTGATAATTGTTGTGTAGGGGGCATTTAAGTGCGGGGATTGACTTATTGGCTACTGGTGAGCCAGAGAAGGACTAATTGATTCCCTGATATACATCTACACATATGACCAAAATGCAATTGTTGAGGCATTGGATGATCAAATCAACTGTAATGGTGTGGGTGGAATTTTTACAGATTCTGAACATGGCCTAGATCAAGTAAGGTGAAAATCTCAGTGAAGAGATGGTCAAATCAACTGTAATGGTGTGGGTGGGATTCTTATAGATTCTGAACATGGCCCATATCAAATAAGGTGAAAATCTCAGTGGGTGTGGTGTGTGAGAACGATAGTTTATGGGTATGGGTGTGTTTGATGTGGATTGGATGAGTAGGATTCTAGTAAGGGGGGAGGGGGAGAGAGAGAGAGAGAGAGAGAGAAGGGTGCAAAGTATCTTTCTCGTGTATGTCATATTGATGGGGTAGAGGGAATTTTGGGGAGTGTGAGGATGCAAAAAGGAGTTTAGAGGAGAGATTTGGTTTCCTAAACAAAGGGAGATATTTGTTAATTGTAAAATGGTTATTAAATAGTCAACCAATGGGAAACAATATAATTATATTTTTTAGGATGGGAGGGGGGAACAGAAGGGTGAGAAGTTCAAAAGTTTCTTTAGCTGTATGGCTTATAGTGCCATAGAATCCACAGTAACAATTCAAGAACAGTGATGAACATATATTCTTTCTGTAAAAAATTTAGTAGATACAATAGAAGCTTCAACTAAGTGGCTCCAAATGAAAATCTATAAAAAAAAAAGAAAAAAAGAAGAAGAAGAAGAAGAAGAAGAAGAAGAAGAAAAAGAGAAGCTCCGAAACTGAATTCTGTTCGCAAGGAGTAACTACTGATTGAAGAACAATGAGCAAATAACTGAGCATAGTTATTAAGGCGGTGAGGCAACCAAGGCGTTTGAGGGTCTTTCGGAGCGCTTTTGCGATAGGGTGGGCATAAGGTGTCACCTTATCAAATAAAGGGTTCAAGTGTTTTTGTATGTAACCATTCTATTTGGCTTTAATAGCACATTAAAAATTATATAATACTAATATACTAAATAAAGATTAAAGGTTCATACCAATGCAAGATATTCAGAAAAAAAAAAGAGAAGAGGACGGAAAGGAGAAGAAGTAAAGAAAAAGAAGCAGAGAATGAGAATGAGAGAAAAAAAAAACCCCCCGAAAAGAGAAGTAAAAAAAACTGAAATAATAAATCACATACCTTGTGGCCTTGTGGGAGCTGCAAATGATGGAGGATAGTTGCCGGAGGAAGAATAACAGTCGCTGGTGGTAGGAGGAACAGCGGCCGACTCGCCATTGCCGGAATCGATGGAGGATGATCCTGTGTTGCAGCATGTACAAAATTAATATACACTACCAATAACAAATAAGTAAATGGAATCTTAAATAAAACATGTAAATGAAAAAAGTAATAAAATTTGCTCATAAGGGGTCGCCTATGCAATAAAGCGGCATAAGCCGATCACTAAAGCGATCGCATTACAGGTATGCACAGAGGCGTGTGCTTGCCTTAGCCCCACCAAACCGCATTAGCGCCAAGGCTACGCCTTAATAACTATTTAATTGAGTCTCAATTAATTGTTTCAATAAAGCAAACCACTGAAATGTCACTTAAATCTGAATGTGCTATTACTGGCTTAAATCCTCTGCATCTTTAGTTAACTGTTCACTTTTTAGTTCCTTACTAGATTGATTATTTTTCGGGAAACCAGGATTTAGAAAGTTATGAAACCCGAAGTACCCAACTATGCCATTAAGACAACTCCAAGACTTTCTAATTTAGAATGAAGAACTCATAATTAATAGATTTTGGCTCAAGTTTCAATTCTAGCAACTCCAATGGGGGTTTCCCAGATAAATAAAACATTTAAAGTAAACATATAGACTCATTTCTTAGTTAAATTTAAATCCCTAATTACAGCTTGATAACTCAACTCAAATCAGCCTTATCCAAAGCATGTGTATACACACTAAAATGGTATAATATGTAAGATATGGTTGATAAAGAGGGAGAAACAAATATAGTGATGGACAAATGATAGGAAAGATTGGGGGGAAAAGTAAAGACACGTGATGGGACAGCCTCTCTTCATTCAGAAATCAGAATATGATGATGAGTTCTTATACTCACTTTTAATTTCTGGTAGTGAATTCTATTTCCGGGACACTGGCTGTAGTGGATTTGGTTTTAGCTTGTTAAGTTCTTAGTCCTGTTACTGTAAATTGCTCAGTTAGTGGCATTCAATGGAATCCAAATTCTTTCTCGTAAGGCTTTAAAGGAATGCCTCAATATCCAAATGAAATTATAATTTGATGGGCAGTCACAAATATACTATCTATTTCTGTGTGAAACTTAAACTGACCTGTATTACTATTTCTCAAAAGTTCTCATTTAGTTTCCTTCTGGGAGACTGAAAGCTGTTTCTTGTCCTGTTGAGCATCAACTACTTTGTTTTCCTTTCACAGGGGCAGTCGCAATTCTTCTTCTACTGGCTGTAGCCATCCTCTGTGCATATGAACTTTGTGCTGTGTATGTCACAGCTGGTGCAAGTGCATCGGAGCGATATTCACCATCTGGCTTCTTCTTTGGTGTATCAGCAATATCCTTGGCAATCAACATGCTTTTTATTTGTAGAATGGTCTTCAATGGTAATAGCTGTTATTTTTTATAACCAAGTTAATTAATATGTTTATCAAGGGGTGGCATGTCATTATTCTTTCTTGAGAAAAATTAATACACGTGAAGTGATTGAACTACCATTGGCTCATCTCATCTTTTGCAAATGTATTACTGTCTCAGGAACCGGTTTAGATGTGGATGAATATGTGAGAAGGTCTTACACATTTGCTTATTCTGATTGTATTGAAGTGGGTCCTGTTGCTTGTTTACCTGAACCACCAGACCCTAATGAGTTATATACTCAAGAATCCAGCAGGCAAGTATTTTGTTCCTTTCGATGTTTATTGTACTATTATTGCATGAAATGCTATTATCTCTCCTGGCATTATTTAGGGAAGCTGGAAGCCTGGACCAGATTTATGTTTTTATAGTGTTATTATATATTTTCTAAAAAATATAGTTGACTGTGTAGTTTTCTAACTGTTGAGGTATACTCAATAATGTGCTTTTGTAACTTGATCCAGGCTTTATGATTTCCAAAAAATTATCCTTTATTTTTTCTCCTGTTTAATTGTGTGTGTGTGTGTGTGTGTGTGTTTTTTTCATGATTTGTATTATGTAGAGCTTCACATCTTGGGCTTCTCTATCTCGGGTCATTGGTTGTACTGCTTGTGTACTCCATCTTGTACGGTTTGACGGCGAAGGAGGCACATTGGTTGGGGGCGATTACGTCAACTGCTGTAGTTATTCTGGGTTTGTTGCTTACTCGCTTTTTGCAGTTGTTTACATGCAAGTGTGTTGCTATCTTTTATGCGCTGCTTGTGTGATTGATTGTTTCAATTTATTTATTTTCTAGACTGGAACATGGGTGCATGCTTGTTTGGTTTTGAGCTTCTCAAGAGTCGTGTTGCTGCACTCTTCGTTGCCGGAACTTCTCGGGTTTTCCTCATCTGCTTTGGAGTGCATTATTGGTTTGCTCCAGAACCTTCACATTTGAAAGTTTCATTTTCACGTAATAACTCTTGATTGAAATTTAATGCTTTTGTATGGATACAATTCCTTCCATATTTTTTGCCCCTTCAGGTATTTGGGACATTGTATTAGTTATGCAGTTGTAGCATCTGTACTGCTTGGTGCTGCTGTTTCTCGTCATCTATCAGCTGTGAACCCATTAGCTGCAAGGAGAGATGCCTTGCAGAGTACAGTGATTCGCCTGAGAGAGGGATTCCGGCGAAAAGGGCAAAACAGTACATCTAGCTCTTCTGAAGGTTGTGGCTCAAGTGCAAAGCGTAGTAGTAGTGTTGATGCAGGTCCACTTGGTATTGATGCCGGTTGTAGAACTGCAATGGGTGAAACTAGTAACTGGAACAACGTTGTTCTAGGTACCACTGCTAGTTCCCATGAGGGAATTAATAGTGATAAGAGCATAGATAGTGGAAGGCCTAGTTTAGCGTTGCGTAGCAGTTCCTGCCGTTCAGTTGTTCAGGAATCTGAAGTAGGAGCAACCTATACTGATAAACATTTTGATCACAACAGCTCTTTTCTGGTTGGTTTTAGTGGCGGTCTAGAAAGCCTGGGATGCGAGTCCAGTACATCAACTTCAGCAAATCAGCAACTGTTGGACTTCAATCTTGCTCTTGCCTTCCAGGAAAGTCTAAATGATCCCAGGGTTACATCTATGCTGAAACGAAGGGTCAGGCAGGGTGATCATGAATTAGCTAGTCTACTGCAGGATAAAGGTTTAGATCCTAATTTTGCTGTCATGCTGAAAGAGAAGGGCTTGGATCCAACTATTCTGGCATTACTGCAGCGCAGTAGCTTAGATGCAGATAGAGATCGCCGAGACAATACTGATGACACTGTTGTTGATTCAAACAGCTTGGACAATGTCGGGCCCAATCAAATTTCATTGTCAGAAGAACTAAGGCGGCGGGGATTAGAAAAATGGCTGAAAATTTCCAGAATGGTTGTGCAACAACTAGTAGGTACACCTGAGCGAGCATGGGTACTTTTTAGTTTTATCTTCATTCTTGAAACAGTCATCGTGGCCATTTTTCGTCCGAAGACGATTAAAGTGATCAATGCTACGCATCAGCAGGTGATAATGAGGAGTTTTGTTTAGAGTTTCAGTCATTTAAATTGCTCGAGCATTATAATGCTCTCCATAGGTTTGGGATAGCTTATATTTGCTGATACCAATTTATGATGGACTTTGCATTTGCAGTTTGAATTTGGATTTTCAGTTCTGCTTTTATCCCCCGTTGTGTGTTCAATTATGGCATTCCTTCGGTCACTAGAAGCTGAAGAGATGGCTATGACTTCCAGACCCCTTAAGGTACATACCTTAGATTTATAGCATTTACTTACTCTCCACCATTTTGGGCATATGCCGAATGAATTTGATCATGTTAAGCTGACTTGCCTTAATGTTGATACTGGTTGACTTTACTTAAAGGAACCTGAATTTGAGTTAATGGCTTGAAAGATTGATATGAAAATTCCAGAAGGAATCCATATGTGCATCTTGAAGTTGTATTTATTGGTATGGAGTCTGATGCCACTATGCCAGCCTGCAGAGATATTGCTTTGATGTATATCTGGTCGGTCCTCTTTCTCAGAAGTGAAAATTCCCTCTGAAAGAAATTCATTTGATAGATTTAGGTGTTCAGGTTGTGTTATACAGAGATATGCACAATCCTGTGATGGGACTACGATCACTAAACAGTATGCTCCCAACCCAACCCAATCCAACCCAACAATGGGATCAATAAGACTGGTTGACTGCAAGGTAGACTCTTGTTAACAGTAATAGAAGGTCAGTAAATAGGCCTAACAGCAAGACTAACAGTATAGGGCTGTCAACACTTGGTTAACCCATATATCAGGATGGATATACTGTTATTAAGGATTGAACAACAGGTAACAAAACAACAAGGTGACAGTGAAACCTCACTGTTGGCAGTAACAGAGAACCATGAAACTTGGTGAACAAGTTACTCCCGAAATAGAAGCTTTTAGATCACACTCAAAGCTAGAAACAATTGATTCAGAAATAGAAACTCAATACCTCTGAAAATCTGACTTTGATTGGCTAAGGTTCACTTTGACCTTATTGTTGACCTAAATTATGCTTTAGGTTTTTCTTGAGGTCCTGTTAAATGGGGTGTGTAATCTGAACCTAGGGTTCATCCTATCTGCCCCCCCAGTAATGGTCACTGTACCATCTTGCTCTCATACTTAATATTTCTATTATCGATGCTTGAAAAAAAGGGTAGGCATTTGGACTGTTGATATGGTCATTGCTTCTAATATTAGGGGTCATGGGTCTGTATTTTACATTGCCTTTGTCTAGTTATGTTAGTTCTATGTATGCAAGAGTATGGCTCCATGAGTATACAGTTTGGATGTTTGGGCTGCTTGTTCCAATTATGGCAAAATATAGCTATTTCTATTTGGAAGCCTGTTTATGTGGCTGTGTTTCTATTATGTGGCAAGCTTTTGGCCTACTGTTTCTCTTCTTTTGCTTCCACTTTCATGCATTATATTGTTTTAAAATTTTTGTATAACCATTTTTGGTGTTTCTAAATTGCTGCCAAATCTTCAGTATGGTTTCATTGCCTGGTTTTTGAGCACCGGCGTTGGCTTGCTTCTTTCCTTCTTGAGGTATGATTCTTCATCATGCTTAAATTTTTATGTTTTTTGTGATGGTGATGTATTTCATCAAGTTTATGCCCTATGGCCTGTGAAGTGAATGATTCATCCGTATGTTGCAATGGTTGGGTTGGAATTAAGTTGTGATCTACATGTTCATTAGCCTTCTTTACTTAGAAGATTTTCGCTTGTTACTCTACTAGAAAAGTTTTTTTTTTCCCCGGTTGAGTACTATATTATCCTTCTGTGTCTCATGGATACGATGTAACTGGGTGAATGAATTCCATGAGAAATACCCATATGGTACAGGTAATCAATTCATGTAGGAGCATTTATGCCCCCCCTTCCCCCCCCCAAAAAA
>NC_056566.1:15969313-15973019 GCF_013358625.1 Macadamia integrifolia
TTTATGCCCCCCCTTCCCCCCCCAAAAAAAAAAAAAAAGAAAAGAAAAGAAAAGGATATAGAAGTGTGAGTTTCTGAAGTGTTGATATTCTTTCTGGGGTCAGATGTCATCTAGAGGATGAAGACATGACACTAGCCCTCAATAGCTGTAGATTTAAATAATCAAAAGCATGAGTTTTTTTACCTGTTGAAGGTCATTTTTATTTGAGTAATGAAGTGGATAGTAGTTACTACATACTGAATAATGTCTATGTGCAGTATTGTAAACCTTCTTGTTATGTCTTAGAGAAGTTCAAGCCAGTCATAGAATTTCCTATTTCATGGTCTGTAATGGAACTAGCTTTCTTATCTCCTTTGTCCTAAGGCTCTTCGACATTTTGCATGGCAATAAGCTCTTAAATTAATTTCAAAATCAGTAGATATGAACATCATTGGTGATAAATTATATTATATATAGTTCATTTGATTTTTGTAATTCCTGGAGAAATATTTGGGTTGGGTGGTATTTGTAAATGCTGCTCTAATAATGCTCCAGATTTTTCTTGGGCCTCTTTTGACTATCATGTTAATGTAAATATAATTTTCAGAAAGAAAAAACAAAAAGATATTGGAAACTCAACGACTTTTGTGCGTCGTTTGCTTAGAGTAAGAGCTTTGGTTTTTCCTATATCTCCCATATTTGTGGTTGATATGTTAAAGGGTGTAAGTTTTGTTGGCCTATTATTTAGTTTAGACTAGTTTCCATTTCATTATTCCTTGTATTCTTCTTGCTGATGCATATGCTTCGGTGTTTATCTCTGCAGCAAATCATCAGTCTTGCTTGGCTTGGCTTTGACTGTCCCTCTCATGGTTGCGTGCCTGTCTTTTGCCATTCCCATATGGATCCGTAATGGCTACCAGTTTTGTGTTCTGCAAGTTGAAATCGCCAGTCAGGGGGGCAACCATCGCAATCATGTAATAAAGGAGGTCTGCTCTTGATCTTTTATACCCGCAATCCTTTCATATGTGATATAATCTATATTAATATACTCGCAAGCATATGCATCATTAAAATATATCCTTTTCCAGTATCCTATCGCTCAATAACTGTGAGGCAGATGAAAATGCATGTGATGCAGGGCATTCAGGGGGTTATCTTAAATTGGGGCTTAAACCGGGTGAAATCCTACAAAACAGGGATGCTGGGGGGGGGGACAGGGGATTGTGTATTACTGAGCCGTAGTTATATTCTGCATGGTGTCGTGCTCAATGCTCATCTCTCTTTTCCAGAGATGAAATTTTAGAGAAAAGCTGAAGTACAGTGTAGGAAAAGGAAATATTGTAGAAATCTGGGCTGATGGATGGGTTTGCTGATCAGTCCCTCAACAGCAAGTTTTTTATTTTTACATCATTCTCGAATTTCACGACAACAACAACAGAACAATGTTATGAGGTTATGGAAGCTGCTATATTTTGGTCTATGAAATTTTCCATGAATCTAAATGACTAGCAGATTTAGCCTCATGCAGAACATGCTTCTTTGTTTTGGGGGGGGGGGTTAGACTGTTGCCTGTTTGTTTGTGTAATAAGGCACTGGAAGTGTGATGTCTCTCCAACAGAATTATCATGTGGCCATGCCATGCTTATTTTTGTTGTTTAATGATATGAAAATCTAAGCACAAAATGCAATAGTTATTCAATGTAGATCTGGTGTTAGGTGCTCATGAATGAATGTTTTCCTGGTGAGGAATTCTATTATCGATTTAACAAAAAAAAATAAAATTGTTTTCACCTTCTTATTGAAGACGAATTGTGTTTCCTTTTGGTTATGTTTTCACAACTGTTTCCTGGTTTCGATCTCAGGGTCTTGTTCTCGCTGCTTGCGTCTTGTTATTCATTGGATCCATCTTATCTTTAGCTTTTATAGTATCAGCCGAACCTTTAGATAAGTTAGGCTACAAGGGATGGACTGGAGATCCGAAAAGTTTCACCTCACCTTATGCATCATCTGTGTACCTTGGCTGGGCAATGGCTTCGGCGATTGCTTTGATAGTTACTGGTGTGCTGCCAATTATATCCTGGTTTGCGACATATCGTTTCTCTCTCTCTTCTGCTATTTGTATTGGTTTATTTGCTGGTACGTATGTTAAGCATGCTTAATTTAAATTTAATTTAGACTTAATGAGATTCTTGAATTGCTACATTGTCTTGGAGGTAACCTGTAATTCCATGCATCTTTGTTTCTGCTCCTTCTGCTGTAGTTGTTCTTGTGGTTTTCTGTGGCGCGTCGTATTTAGAGGTGGTGAAGTCTCGTGATGATGGAGTTCCAACAAATGGTGATTTCCTTGCTTCTTTACTTCCCTTGGTTTGCATCCCAGCTGTGCTATCCTTTTATTCTGGTCTGTATAAATGGTGAGTAAAGTTCAACAACCTTGATTTAACTTTCGAAAACACGTTCTTCTGTGTAATATCAACAATGGCAGCTTCCTAATCTGCCTTACAAATTTCTTGCAGGAAAGATGATGACTGGAAACTTTCTCGAGGCATATATGTTTTTGTTGGCATTGGTCTTCTCCTTCTTCTTGGTGCAATAGCAGCTGTCATAGTTATTGTCAAACCATGGACGGTGGGTTTTGCATTTAGTCTATGATTTGTCCTATGCCCTGCATGTTTAGAAAAAAAGAGAAAATGGGGGAAATTGAAATTAATTTGAAAAAGGAAAATGGAAATTTTGAGTAATACTGATTTGTTCTGATTTGTTCTGTTCTCACATTGCTACAGATTGGAGTTGCGTTCCTTCTAGTTCTCTTGCTTATTGTCCTAGCCATCGGTGTTATCCACTACTGGGCCTCGAACAATTTCTATTTGACTCGATCACAGATGTTCCTAGTCTGCTTCCTTGCTTTTCTTCTTGCTTTGGCTGCTTTTCTGGTTGGGTTGTTGGAAGGTAAGGCCATGGTTTAAAATTGGTGTGTATTGTACTCTATCGGCCAAATCGTATCGTTAGGCATCGATATGATACCCACCTATAGCTTGTAGATACTCTTTAAATTTTTTTGGTATCGAACAATATCGTACCATATTGTACGATACTCTCCGATGATACGGACATGCGATTCGATACTCCACTTAAAACAGGCAGAGCCCTCTTTTAACATAGCAGTCATGAAAGAACAGAACCAGAGGTGAGTTTTTGGGACTTCTTGGGCCTGAAAAAAGTTGGAACAATCTATCATTTTGCTTCAAATCACCAAAATTGTGAACAGACATTGTGAGGCGAGTTTTTGGGCATTTTTCTCTTCAAATTATCCCCAGTAAACGATTCCCCAAAAAAAATTCGGTAGGGGCTTTGCCCTTCTACACCCCCTGCGCAAGTGGGACCTCTGTTATTTGGGAAAAATCACTAGTATTTCTTGGATTAAACTGAGATCAGGCTGCACCAATACATAGGCAAGTGCTCCTAGTCGCTCCTATTCTTAAAGAACCTCATTTTTTATAACAAATTCTATTGGATACATTTGTCTCTCAATACGATGTTAT
Organism: Macadamia integrifolia; assembly: GCF_013358625.1. NCBI lineage: Eukaryota > Viridiplantae > Streptophyta > Magnoliopsida > Proteales > Proteaceae > Macadamia > Macadamia integrifolia. The sequence continues at coordinate 15,972,832 of NC_056566.1, forward strand.
CCATTTTAGTGTTTATGCATGATTCATGTTATATATTGCTGAGTATTTGTGCATGATACGTGTAGGAAACCTCATCATTTTGAACAATTTCTATTAATACACTTTGTCTCTCAATATGGTGTTCTCTATATCAATGTTTATGCATGATACATGTTATATATTGCTTTTTATACTCTTTTTTTTTTTTT
>NC_056566.1:15973039-16004871 GCF_013358625.1 Macadamia integrifolia
TTTTTTTATTAATGCAAAAGTATATAAAAATGTGTATCCTGTTCATCACTTATGTTCGTATCTATAGCTTATCTTAGATACTATACGATACCCTCCGATACCTATCTTAAATTTAGCCGACTGATATGACAACGGATACCGATACTTTAATCTTTGAAGGTAACAACATAATCTGTTAACCATGTTATTAGTGCTGAGATCGTTAACTGTGCTTCAAGTTTCCTTACGTCTTGTGAATTGCCTGTTATGAAATGAAGTTCTTTTATATGCAGACAAACCTTTTGTTGGAGCATCAGTTGGTTACTTCTCATTTCTGTTTCTTCTTGCTGGAAGGGCACTAACTGTGAGTAAATATTGCACTACATTTCAAACTTGATTCAATTGATAGGACTCTTGTAGTTTTGTTATTTGGTGTTGAGGAGTTCTTGTTTTTTTTTTTATGAAAGAGTTCTTGTTTGTTGATGTCTAGGTTTTGAGTAATTTCATCTTGTTTAGCCTTCGTCTTCTATTCATGACAGAGAACAATTTCTCTTTCACAGGTTCTTCTTTCACCTCCCATTGTTGTCTATTCTCCAAGAGTGTTGCCAGTGTATGTTTATGACGCACATGCAGATTGTGCAAAAAATGTCAGGTCTGTTTTGGTAACATCTTCTGCTTAGTTTTCTGTGAATGATTTATTAGTGATTCAAGGTTTACATGTATTTGATTACTTGCTTTTCATTTTATGATGTTAAAATTTGTAACAATTTTCTTTCTGAACAATTTGAGACTGTTTTTGTTATTAATGCGGGGCTGACACAGTGTAACCTTAATCTTTGATAAATGTGGAAAATTTGAATAAACATAATAAAAGTAGTAGAAAGCGGAGAAGAGAATAGACCTATGCAGTCACACCTATGTCCCTAAGTGATAACTGATGCAACTCGATCAAGATGGATCTACAAGTGATTGGCCAATCTCCAAGATTCTGTTTCTAGGGCTGAAATTGCCTAGACTAATGTCTAAGATTTGCTCAGATCAGATTCTCAAATATAATGGCCTGAGGTTAAGCAGATATTCTCTAGATTTGAATAATTAATTTCCAAGATGAGATTCAGAAATAAGTATACTTTTAAGTATCAAATCAATGAGGTGGATTGAGAAAGAGAAATAGGTGATCGATGGGTGTTGTAGAAGAGATAAAGTGGAGAAAGTTACCAGCATGCGATGGAAGGATGGATGAGTGATGAAAGGATATTAATCTGTTGTGCTGTCCTAATAAAGAAAAGAAATAGGAAGAGGGGAGAGAGAAGTTAATGGTAAGAGGGGCGGGGGGAGAGATTCTCTTATTAAATCGAGTAGAGAGCGAAGAGAGCCAACTAGGCCATTGCTAAATCAAACAAATTAATTATAGTGCGGTGGTTACATCTATTTAGAGGAAATAAACTCAACGGAATTCCTGTAAATCTTGGACTCTTGGACAGCAAATCTAATTTTCTAATAAGGATGCTACTTTCTTAACAACAAGCAATTCAACTTTTAGTACAATATGGTATTTTAAACTCAAAAAACTCCTAATTGATAGCTAAACACGAGCTCTCCTTTAAACTCTGATTTAAATATAAGATGACATAATTCCCCCAACTTTAATTAAATGACTTTTCCTGCCCTGGGATACAAGATTTGAATCAATACGAATCAAAATTTACCTTATCACATGATCTGAATGATGGATTGCTTTTGCATTATTTCTCCGTGTTTGGAAAAGACTTGTCCTTGATCTTATAGTGAGGGTTAATCTTCACCGCACGATCAGTGCTGGCTGTGTTGATCCGGCACTTCACACGGTCTGAATTGGGGATTGATTCTGCACTAGTAGTGCTTGGAAGTTGAATTACATCATATTTTGAGAATGTGAAGCACTTTTGGAACTGGTGCCAAAATATTCTGTTATTCTTGAATATTCAAATGGTACCATATATGATTTAAGGACCCTAACTAAACTATTTAACAAAATCCCACAACAGATTCATGCACCATCAATAGTTTTGCCTTGAGTTTCTCAAGCAAACTTGGATTCTCAAGATCTTGGGTGTCAATTGAGAGTTGTTGATTATATGACATAGTTGGCAGCAAAACCATATGAAACAGACAAGTTTTGTTCCTGCTGGTTAATCTTGTAAATGGTAGCTAGACTCAATTTGGAAGAATTTCCTGCTGGTAAATGTTGGAAGTGGTAGCATGACTCCATTTGGACCACCAAACAAGTTTAAAACTAAATTATGACATTAATGGGGAACCAAAACAGACCCAAATACTTTAACTGCTAAATGCGACTTGTCTGAAACCCTCTTAATTAAAGTCCAGTACCAAAAAAGTTCATTTGATGAGATCTAAGAAAAGATAAATCACCGAATTTTTTTTTTTTGGCTGACAAAATCCAATTGTTCCATACAACTTTTCTTCATTGTCAATGAAATGTGTATCCACAACTTTTTTAGTGCATTGTTCACTAATCCACGATTTCCCCTACACTAGACACATGGTTGCTAGTTGCTACTGGGACAATCTTGCTCTTAGTGCCATCAACATTAAGATGCTTCACTTGCATATTCCTTTGGAATTTCGTGATAACTTGATGATGGGTCTTCCATAATATATGCCCTACAAAGGTTATGGGAATCTGATTTTCGTCATAATAATCTTCAATAACAATATATATTATATTTATAGTTAGTAGAAGTATGAAGATTGTTCTGATATCTTGCGTTTCTTTAAATTTGTGCAGATACATGCGCTAAAACTAGAACTAACCGCATCAACTTTCTATGGTTAATTGTGGGATTCCTTCTATCTAAGAAGTGCCTTCCTTGGGTACCTAGGATTTTAAACATTGATAGCTGTCACATTTGTGGAGTATAGTAGAGCATTCTCCAAAGCAATATGACATTTGTGTTTCATAATTGAAGCTGATGTTGGATTTGATGAAATGACCATTAAACCTGGTGTTATGGACCCACTTTGACATTGCTATTGTTAAATACCATGTTCAAGCAATTACTTCTAGTAACTATAAAAGAAAAAATAAAATCTGAAAAGCTTTAGTCAACCCAAAGGTTTCTATTAGTAATGGATCCATTTGAAAATTTTGCAGAGACAGATTACTTTCAGCTGAAAAAACGGTAATATGCAGAAATTTTTGACCCTCCAAATGATGGGATCCTGGGTTTCAAAACCCTTGAATTGGATCATGGGACCACAGATAACAAATAATCCAATTTAAAAAACCAATGGCAATTTCATAATTTTTGAAGCAAGGGGTCCTTTTACATAAACAGAATTTGGGACTAATCTGGAGTTAACTCCAAGTAAATGACAATTCTAAGAGTTAATGTAATAATGAGGGCACAAACAGAAGCCAAACATAAAGGAAAAGGTGTTTTAGTAATAAAAGCAAGTGAGGGGCTTGATTATAATTATCCAAGGATTCTATCTTCTTCAACCTATGACAAGAACACCCAACTAGTGGGAGCCTACGTGCATTTCCATTGAAAGAAAACTGTATGGGCTCCATTCAAAGTGAAAATTCAGAAGTAGGTTGCTATTCCACAGTCTTTTGAAATCCAACCGTCAGTCTAATCAGGAAACAAAAATTGAAGAATAAGAATTGCTGAAACCAGGGAAGGCTATAGAACAGGTTAAGAGAAGTTTAAAAATCTGAATCTCTCACAGCAGGAGAGGATTTCTGGAGTGAGATCCGAGGGCTTGTTGCCCTAGGGAGAACAGTGCTCCAAATCTCAGGTCGGTTGGGCTTTTAACCAGGGGGGATTTCTAATGATTTCTTCCCATTCCTTGGGTACTGCTAATCGCAAGGAAGGGAAATGAACAGTAGTATAGAAGGGAAAAGGCAAGGAGCAGGAAGAAGAAGGAAACAGGGAAAACACACCCGAGTGGAGTGACCCTGGTCTGAAATGATGAAGAAGAGGAAAGAACACACACGGTCAACGGTCGTTCAAAGCAATAGATCATAAAAATTCCAATATTATTCCAATCTTTCCAACAATGGTATTACATGGCTATTTAAAGACTCGTAAGAAAAACTAAACCTATTCAAACTCAACTACTGAAATAGAGTTTGGATTATTCCAATCTTTCCAACAATGGTATTACATGGCTATTTAAAGATTTTTAAGAAAAACTAAACCTATTCAAACTCAACAGCTGAAATAGAGGTTGAATCAAACTCCACAACTGAAATAGAGTTTATATTGAACTCCACACTCTATCCTATTACTCTATCAACATAAATAAATAAATAAATAAAATACTAAAATAATAAAATAATAAATGGAATCTACAAAAATAACCCAATCAACTTTAAAAAAATCCTATTTGCCCCTATTGGAAGTTTGGAACATTGGATCACTGACAGGTAAGAGTATGGAACTGATAGATGTTATGAGAAGAGGGATTAATATTGCATGCATTCAAGAAACTATATGGAAGGGTAAAAGAGCTAATAAGTTGTTGGATGACTTCAAACTCTGGTATTCGGGAGACCAAAGTAGTGGAGGTGGAGTGGGCATTTTTGGACATAAAGAATGATGTGGATGCTAAAAGAGTTGGAGATAGGATTTTATCTATCAAGCTTGTGTAAGGGAAAGAGGTTAACATAATTAGCATATATGCGCCCCAAGGAGGGTTGGATGAAAGCAGTAAGTTACTATTCTAGGAACACATGGATGGTTTAGTGCAAGGATTTGGTCCAGGTTAAAAGATTATAATAGGAGGTGACCTGAATGGACATGTTGGAAGGGATAAGAGAGGCTATGAAGAGGTACACGAGAGATACGGAGTTGAGAGAGGAATGAGGAGGGGAGCTCAGTTTAGACTTTGTGATAGCTATGATCTATCAGTTGTGAACATTTTCTTCGCAATGAAAAGAGAAATTGTTTTGGTTTGGGTGAAAAGATCATAATAGGAGGTGACTTGAATGGACATGTTGGAATAGATAGGAGGGGCTATGAAGAGGTACATGGAGGATATAGAGTTGGGGGAGAGGAATGATTTCTTCCTTACTTACAAGAGTGGGCAGCATGCTGGCCAAATAGATTTCTTCCTTACTTGAAGGTTCAATAGATTATTGTATAGGATTGTAAGGTTATACCTGGGGAGAGCTTAACCTCTCAACATAGATTGTTGATCTTAGATATGTGCCTCAGTATGCCAAAATATTAAGGAAAACTGCTTGCGCGAAGGTTAGGCGGTGGAGATTGAAACGAGATTCCTTGGGATCATTTACTGATAAAGTGTTAAAACAAGGGAAGTGGGATTTTGAGGGAGACACCAGCTTTATGGGACTGAGATAACGGACTGTATTAAGAAAGCTACTAAAGTTGTTCTAGGGATGCCAAGTGGTATTCGGCTGGCCCCTAGAGAGACTTGGTGGTGGGATGAAGAGGTTCAGATAGCCATGAAGATTAAGAAAGATAGTTTTAAAACATGGCAAGGGATTAATGAGGTAGTAGATAAAAAAAATGTATAAGGCTGCTAGAAACAAAGCGAGGAAGATAGCAAGGAAAGCAAAGTGAAGAAATATGATGACTTGTATGACAATCTGAACACAAAGGAATGGGAAAAAATCTATTTTTAAGATGGCTAAAATATGAGAAAGGAAGAATAGAGATTTCAATCATGTTAGATGTATGAAAAGTAATAATGGTAGAGTGCTAGTAAAGGATGAAGACATTATGAAGAGATGTGATAAGTATTTTTGTAACTTACTAAATAGAGACAGTTCGAGTACGAGTGGCTAGGAAGATTGCATTATCCATCAAGACATCACACATCATAGATATGTACGTAAGGTTAGAGTGATTGTGGTTAAAGCTCTAAGAAGATGAAAGTGGGTAAGACACCATAATGTAGAACTAGAATCACAAGTGATCTTAATTCCTGGCAGGATCTAAAATTCTGGATGAATAGAGAAGATGTCCTCCAATAGGCTTGGTTCTAGCTCTCAAACACTCACTCAAAATAAACAAATAAAAGGAAAATAAGAAGAGAAAGAGAATGCGATGGAGGGTTGAGAAGGGGGAAAAAGAATTAGTGAATGGGCATCTCACTCACAGGTTTAGGCATCTCTCCCAACTGCATCCCACAACAAAACATCATAAACCATTTTTTTTGCATTAGTAAATTCGTGTTCAATGTTGTAGCCCTTTTAAACTTATAAATAAGACTCAAAACTGTCTCAAACACTAAAAAGGAAAGGTCTAACCCAATCCTTAACTAATTGAGAAACTTAAACTGACTAAAAAACTGAAATAACAAAGAAAACAGACTCAAAACAGGGCTCTAACTAAACTAATAAATTAAATCCCGTTTTCATACTTTCTATCCATATGTTAGGCCAATTACAAAGAAAACCCATGGGATCAAAGGTCCAACACATATATAATCCAACTCGAGGCTTATTTGCAATAAAATAAGCCCATTAAGGGACTTATCTGCATCACATCAGGCCTAGATGAGGTCCTAATTGAAATGTGGATGAGCTTGGGACTATGTGGGGTATCTTGGTTAACTAAGTTGTTAAACAAGATTATGAGCACAAGAAAGGTGCCGGATGATTAGAGGAGAAGTATTGTAGTTCCGATCTACGAAATTAAAGGTGATCCAGAGTTGCAGTAACTATAGAGGCATAAAAATGAGTCATACTACGAAACCTAAGAAAATGGCTTTAAAAATAAGGAAAATATGATGGAAAAAACTTAGATTATCATTAAAAAAAAAAAAAAAAAAAGGAAAAAAGAAAAAAAAGAGAGGAGATTAGTTGATAATATGAAAGAAACTGAAATGATAAATTGACTAGACTCAAATCCAATAGATAAAATTATTTATCCTAGAAGGCAAAAATGTCTTTATGATCACATTTGAGGAGAAAAAACTGACCAATACATAGAAGTTTTGGGCTTAATCTGTCCAACCCCACCCACATATGACTTTTGACCCTATTCAATGCCTATGCATGTTTCATATCCTAAGAGAAACTCCATAAGTCCCAAAAGAAATCAACTCCTTAGTCCTTACAGTTCTTGCTCATCCTCATTGTTGTTGTCGTGTTCATCATCGTTGTATCATCATTATTTACTGTTGTTCTTGTTGATGTTGTTGTTTTGGTCTCTAATATCTGCTACATCCTTTCTTTGACAGTGCTGCATTTCTTGTTCTTTATGGAATTGCATTGGCAACAGAGGGCTGGGGTGTTGTCGCTAGTTTGAAAATTTATCCACCATTCGCTGGTGCTGCTGTATCAGCAATTACTCTTGTTGTAGCGTTTGGGTTTGCTGTCTCCCGTCCATGCTTGACTCTTAAGGTTGGTTCCATAAGAACCCTGACTTGATCGGTCTGATCCCTTGATCTCCAAAGAAATGTTTTGTATACAATTTTTGTCTAATTCTTCCAAATTTGCCTGAGGTGATATTCTTTTTTCTACTATCAGATGATGGAAGATGCTGTGCATTTTCTTAGTAAGGAAACTATTGTTCAGGCAATTGCTCGTTCTGCAACTAAGGTACATTTTCTTGCTTGTTGATTTGTTTGCATTTACATCATTTTAGAGTATACTATGGTCATATTAGATTTCTATGCGTCATGGTTATAGTCGATGGAAATTTAAATGTTGGGGAATGTTAGCTTATATTGGTTTTTTGTATTTTATTTAAAAGGTCCACTTAGTGGTAGATGCATTTCATTAATTATATGATAGACTAGCAAATTAATTTCAGGTCCTACTTTATATTAGGACCCAATACATATATTATAGTGGATTCACTATATGTTAGGATAAATACTGTAATGAGTGCATCACATGCTGCCCCTCCTTCCCCCTCCTCCCTTCCTCCAAAAGAGATGAATCTTGGTTCTGCACTGGGTGGGATGTGATGGAGGACCCCATCTGATGCGGTACAAAGTCAGCATAGGAGGAGAAAGAACCAAAAGGCCAGCACAGTCAGGCCTAATAACTTCAGTCATAACCATCCTACATTAGACCATGACTTAAGTTATGGTCAGGCTCATACTTGGGCCCATGTGCTGATCATAACTTAAACCCATAAAGAGCCCATGAGCAGCCATCAATCAGCAGCCTTTGGAGTTTCTATTTTGGATGATTATGTGGGCCCATGCTGCTGCCACATGTGGAGTTGGTATTTTTTATTTATTATTTTTTAAGTATCTATTTTTTGTAGTAGGCTCTTAGCCATTGAATGTAGTTGCGACTAAGAGTCTCTTTATTTTGGTAAGTTTCGAATTTTTGTAATAGCAAGGGATCTTCTTTCTAGGAGTTCTTAAATATCTTAGCAGGTAAGTAACCCCACACAATGGAAGGGTTACTAATTTTGTATTATGGCCGTTGTTATTATAAATTGTAAAGAGAGAGAGAGGGAGGGGCTGCCCTTCTTCATTCATTAAATAGAACAACTATTACGAGTCCTACTAGGAATAGGAAAGATAGTTATTACAAGTTTTACATTCCTAAAGATAGCTATTACAAGTCCTATTAGGAATAGGAGAGAACAAAATAGGAAACTAATACTAATTGTTAACTTCTAACTATATTCAGTCCTAATAGGACTAGGACGACCCAAGGGAGGAGCCTGCTACTTGCGCTAGACTCCTCCTTTCTCTCGATCATAGTTTTTAAGGCAGTAAGGCAACAGAGGCGTTTGAGGGTCTTTCGGAGCGCCTTAGCAATAAGGCAGACATAAAGCGTTTTATAAAATCAATCTATTTGGTTCAAATCCTAGTTGAATCTTATTACTCATATGTTAAATAAATATTAAAGGTTCATATTCATACCAATATAAGATATTCATCAAGAAAACAAATCAATAAAGTGCATAAACTAAGTTCGTCTTCATCAATCATCAATCATCAATCATCATAACATATTAACATATAATATAAATACATAATTATGAAACAAAATTATAAATATAAATAAAAGAAGACATAAAAAATACAAGTATTTATTATACTTACCTCTATGATGCCAAAATGAGTGCCTAAGCCCTAAGGTCATCCACTAGATTTCTACTCCTGTCAAAGAAGAATGAAGCTCACCGCTGTCGGAGCAAACTCACCACTGCCAGAGCAAAATGGTCGTCTAGATCAGTGGTTCTTCCTTGTTCCTTGATTCCTTCTCAAAGCCCTTCTTAAAACCCTTGACAAAACCCAAACCCTGTTTGTGAATCGTGTTTTTGTTTTGTTTGTTTTGGTTATTTTTGGTGGAGTAAAGCTGATCCTATACATCTCAAGTGTTAACAAAATCATACACCTACCAATAAAAAATATATATTTGGAATCTTTATCAAGTAATTTTAAAATGTGCTTTGAAAAAAAAAAAAAATCTACAAGGCGCCACTTCACATAAGGCGGAGCACTGCCTTACCATCTCTAGACTGCATTAGTGCCAAGGCGCTGGTAAGGTGACGCCTTAGCAGCGCCTTAAAAACTATGCTCTTGATAGACTTCTAACACTCCCCCTCAAGCTGGAGCATACACATAGCAACAGAAAGCTTCATCTTGGACCAACAAGAACTCCAACGAGCACAGAGAGAACTCCAATCAACCATCATAAACCCATCAACAACTCAAAAAGCAATGTAAGCCCTTCCAAAGAAGACACTCTAATACCAACGAAAGCCTTTCCCAAAGAAGGCACTCCAACAAAAGTTTAGCACCCAACAACTACATCAAAAGACCTTCCGAAATAAGGCACTCCAACAGAAGTGTAGCACCCAACAACTTCATCAAAAGACCTTCTTTAAGAAACCTATAACTGCGAGTTGTTCTCGCTGGTTTTGCATCTTCTTGACTTCACTATTATTGGGAAATAGAGAGTTCAACTCCTCATACATCCTCTTGAAATCTATTGCATCTTCTGGTCACGATTAGTCAAAACCAACTGCACAATTTTTTCTCTTTGTTGGAAAGTGGCAGCTCCTACAAGCTTCCTCTTTGTAATTCTATGCGAGGATGATATCACCTCAATGACAACATTCTTTGGCTCAGTGTCAGCCATTGATGCAAGATATAACAAAGAATTTACTAGAGAACAAAAAGTTGATTCACGAAGAACAAAAAATCAGAAAACAACAACAACAACAACAAAGCCTTGTCCCAACTTAATGGGTCGGCTACATTGATCCAAAGAAAGCCAAAGGAAGAGAAAATAAAAGGCGTTAAATGGGGACAAATTGATAACCACTAGCAAAGTAGAACACAGCTAAAGTAGGTCCGCTACCTAGATCCTAGCCCTCCAATATGCTCTATTCGAAACCATACTTGGGACTAGACCTAATTTGTGCAAATCTTTCCTCACAACCTCTCCTATGGTCATTTTAGGTTTGCCTCTTGCTCTTTTGGTTTCTTCTATCTGAATCAAGTCACTCCTCCTTACTAGTGCATCGGGTGGCCTTCGCTGAACATGCCCGAACCACCTCAAACGGTATTCTCGAAGCTTGTCAGAAATTGGGGCAACCCCCCCCCCCCCGGTACATCAGAGAACAAATCACACAATTGATTGATCTTATGCAACTGATCAATCCTAATAGGAAAACAACTTAAATTTTCAGACAAAATTCTGCCAAATCCGCAATTAATGAAGGATTAACCCAAATCGCAAAACCCTAACTAGGGTAAAAACAGGGATGCCTGCGGTTGGGGCTGTGGGGATCCAGTGGAGCTGAAAATTGGATAGAATGCCCCTGAGATGATGATGAAGAAAACCTCCATAGGATTTTCCAAACTGAGGCCTGAGTAAACAGATATGATCAATATCGTTTTTGGCAAAGTGCCAAAACCCTGATAGCTGTGATCGATTTTTCCATTCTTTGAATGCTTAAATCTTCAAATAAAAAACCCTACCAGCAACTACTTTGAATCAATCCTTCACAACATATGATTGATTGTATCAATCAATCCTTCACAAGGTTACTAAGGCAGTGAGGCGACCGAGGCGTTTGAGGGTCTTTTAGTGTGCTTTGGTGATAAGGCTGGCATAAGGTGTCACCTTATTGAATAAAGCGTTCCTGTGTTGTTTTTTTTTATAAAACCATTCTATTTGATTCAAATTCTAGTTGAATCCTACTACTCATATGCTAAATAAATATTAAAGGTTCATACTTCATACCAATGCAAGATATTCATCAAGAAAACAAATCAATAAAGTGAATAAACTAAGTTCATCTTCATCAATCAACAATCATCAATCATCATCATAACATATTAACATATAATATAAATACATAATTATAAAACAAAATTATAAATATAAAGAAAAGAAGACTTAAAATATACAAGTATTTTGAGAGAAGAAGGGAGAAGATAGAACTACATTCAACCAAAGGGAGAAGATAGAACTCCATTCATTGGTTGAATTGAGAGAAACATACAGGAACAGAAATAGAAGGTAATGACAGAATTCATATGACTTCATAAAAATTGGCCTTAGTACGTACCTTAAGACCTCCACGTCCATTTGTAAAAAAGGAAGAAGAAAGAAGAAAAGGACCCAAAAAAAAAAAAAAAAGTAGAGCATGAGCCTCTCACGTGGATGTGAGAAGAATGAGAAGATGAAAAAAAAAAAAACGAGGAAGAAGAAGTATGAAAAAAAAAAAAAAGAAAAAGGGAGAGCTCGTCGTAGGATGAAGAAGGAAAAAAAAAAAAGTTACCAGAGAAGGGGGCACGAAGCTTCGCCGGAGGCTACTGGAAGCGAATCCTTGCCGTAGTAGTAAGAATCGAAGGAGGAAGGCTCTCCTTTGGCTAGTAAACCCTTGAGAAACCCTTGCGATTTGTGAATGTGAAATTGTGAATCGTGTTTTTCTTTTGGTTGAGTTTTAGACTTTAGTTTTAATAGCCTTGATCTCATGCATCTCAAGTGTATTCTTCTTCATACACTTGCTAATCACGAAATAATGTTTGGAATCTATGTAAATCAGTTTTAAAAATCAAGTTATTTTTAAAATGTACATAAGGCGGTCCCCTTTGACACAAGGCATCAAAAGGCGCATAAAGCGATGCCTTATAGCACCTTGTTGGTTAAGGCGGTCGCCTTATGAACTACAACTAAAGCGGCCTATTGCCTTACCCTCTTGGAACCGCCTTAGCGCCTAGGTGTCGCCTTACCAGCGCTTTGGCGACGCCTTAATAACTATGATCATTCAGAAATCAGCAAACTAGGGGATGAAACTACCCACTCTAAGAAATTGTGGAGCTTTAGGAAGAACCAGTAACAACCTTAGCTGGAGAAAAGGATTTGTTACTGATGATGGAGAGATGAACTTTGATCGATGATGCGGATTCGGATTCCAAAGACTGAAATTGGATCACTTAGGGCCCACTAACGAACCAAATATTTCAATTTAGGCAAACCAGGGGCAATAATGTAATTTGTGGTAAAATGTAGGAGCTTTATAGAGTAAAATAATGGGCTGAGGACTTAACAGAAATTAAACCCAAAGAAAGAGCAGTTCTGGAAATATAATTAGTAAAGGGGTTAAACTGAAATAACAAAAATCTAGAATGAGGGTTTTTAGGGAATATCAGGAACTATGGTTAAAAAAGTGTAAATAAGAGGAAATATCATCTTCAACCTAGATAGCTTTAGAGAAGAACACAATAGAAACGGAAACCTCTTGCTGGCTTCGATCGACAGAACTCTCTCAACAATAATCCGATCAAACCGAAATTTTGGGAGAGAGATCGGAAGTTAGATTGCTTTGGATTACAACCAATATCAGTTCAGAAGGAGATGCAACAGCCTCGGGGAGGATCTTGCTGCTTGAACCTGGCGGAGGACTCAAATATGAGTTCTGGTTTTCAGATGTTCTGTCCGTTGACTCGCAAAAGCTTGGAATGGAAGCTAGGGTTTAAATTGCCCCAAGGGGGAGCACTTATGCCCCAAATTTGAGGCCGATAGCTGCAGAATCGAAGGAGTTCGAACTCTTTCACTGGCTTCCAATACCGCCTGGACTGAACCAGAAAAAAGAACGAGGAAACCAGAAAAAAGAGAAGGAAAGGGGATATTAGAAAAGGGGAAGAAGGAAACCACCCATGGCTGCCATTGAATCCAACCAAAACATATTTTCTCAAATTCATTCAATTCAATCTCTCAGTTGAGTTCAATAAACCTATTTAAAGATTGAAAACAGACCTACTTTCCTATTTGAAACAAATATTGCATCTAACTAAAATAGAAATAAAATTCTCACTCAAGTAAAAATCTACCATACTAATTATAACTCTGAAAAAGCAAAGTAAATAAAAGATATTCTAAATCCATCGCCAAACTGCATCAATCGATTTCTTCTTTAGAGATCAAGGCTCTGGTACCATGTGAGACCTGCAATTCTGGAGCAAAGGGAGTTCCTATCTATTTGATTGGGACTGCCCTCCTTCATTCATTAAATAGAACTATTACAAGTCTTACGTAGGAATAGGAAGATAACTATTACAAGTCCTACTTTGAATGAGAAAGATAGCTATTACATGTCCTATTAAGAACATGAAACTAATACTAATTGCTAACTTCTAACTGTATTCAGTCCTAATAGGACTAGGAAAACCCAAGGGAGGAGTCTGTGACTTGTGCTAGACGACTTCTTTCTCTCGATAGACTTCTAACATAAATAAAGAGGAAAGGGCAGCTAGCACACATATTTGTTGTTTTGGAAAAACTAGCTGTATGCGAGTGCGTGCACTGTGGTGTATCAGTTACAGCCCTTGTGGTGTAGTCTTGGAAGTTATGCCCAACTGCAGGCCATAGGCAGTGATACCTGTCTGTCATATCTTCTATTCCTTTTCTCCTTTTTCTTTTTTTGTCATTCACTGTTCCAACAGCATTCCAGCAACTAAAGTTCCTACCATGGGCATCCTTTAGGTGATTTCTGTTCTTCTTTGTGTTTATGTGATTCCTAACACTGTTACTTAAGTCTCTTAATTCTGTTAGTTTTTTCCAGCAGTATTGTTAGGGCCATCAATTTGGGCTGATATTAAACTATGTTACTCTCCTCCACCCCTCTTCTATTGACGTAAACCTTGTGTTCATCGGATTGCTGGTTAGCGAGTTCTGATAGTTTTTTCGACTTGCTAATTTGCTTTTTTTTTTGTCTGTGAGTCAGTTTCTCATCATCCAACTATTAACTTCTTTTGATATTTTTACCACTTTAGCTCCTAAGTTCTCTAGGATTTATTACTTTCTTTTAGACGTTATTCCCTATTTTTTTCCCAGTTGCATTAGATCTTTCTTCAATTCACTATGTGGTTAAAACACAACTGGCAAGATTATACTTGCATTTTCTATGACAATTTATGGTATCCAATGAGATGGAAGTGGGTAGATGCTGCATTTTCTTTATTAAGTTCATTTCGGTTATTATCATAATCAGTCAGGTCTCTCCCCTTTGCGGCATGATTATGGATTCCCTTTTTTTTTTTTTACTGGGGTTCGGATCATGTTTTTGGTTCATTGGTGGTTTCAGCTAGTTAATGTGAGAAAAAGAACATGTGCAAGACTATCAAATAAACCAATGGTTGAGAATAGGATTTGGTTTTGTCTTGTCGAATTAAGAACTCAATATTCTTTGGGAATAATGATTTGTTGACCTTTCTGAGGGAGTAACTTTCTGATCTAGTGCCCTGGTGAGCAAGTACCTGGTGGTCCAGAAAGGCATTTCCATCTAGAATATCTGTCTGCCATTTCTAGCAAGCTCTTGTAGTTTTAGTCTACTCAATGATGTTGGAAGTCTATGCCTTGTATTGGAGAATTTAAGAACAGTCTTTGAATTACTTTTGGAAATTTATATGCAGATGATTGAGATAATATATTCTTGGTAACTAAGTTTCAAAATACACAGGCTTAAAATTTCCAGGACTTGGATAAAGTAGGATCTTTCACCTTGAATAAATAGGACTTCCATTTCTGCATTTCTTCTGAGGTGTTGCAGTTCATGATAACTTTCTGATTTTGTTTTACTTGTTGGGTGATCTTTTCTCCCTTTTTCATATCTGATTGTTAGAAATTATGATGATTAAATAAATGTGAAGTTGCATTTCTTATGACCTTGCAGACCAGAAATGCTCTTTCTGGAACTTACTCTGCACCACAGAGGTCTGCTAGTTCAGCTGCTCTTTTAGTTGGAGACCCTGCAATCATGCGAGATAGGGCAGGGAACTTTGTGCTCCCTAGAGCAGATGTTATGAAATTGAGGGATCGGCTGCGGAATGAGGAATTAGCTGCAGGATTGTTCTTCAGTAGAATCAGAGCTGGAAGGACATTTCGGTGTGAATCATCTGCTGATGTTGGCTACAGGAGAGAGATGTGTGCTCATGCCCGTATCCTGGCTTTAGAGGAGGCAATTGATACAGAATGGGTATATATGTGGGACAAGTTTGGTGGTTATTTGCTTCTTTTGCTTGGTTTAACTGCCAAGGCAGAGCGAGTACAGGTGATTACAGCTACTAACTGTTTCGCTTGCAATCCCTGTGTTTTAACTTTTTCCGTGTCACCTATTGGTTACCATTTGTGCTATTGCAGGATGAAGTCCGCCTGCGACTTTTTCTTGATAGCATAGGTTTTTCAGACCTAAGTGCCAAAAAGATTAAGAAATGGATGCCTGAAGACCGTAGGCAATTTGAAATTATACAGGAGAGGTATATTGCTTCATGTGACATTTATTTATCATTATTGTTTATCTTTAAAATCCTGGATCTTTTATATATATATTTTTATAATTATTGATGTTGTAGTTACATAAGAGAAAAGGAGATGGAGGAGGAAATCTTAATGCAGCGACGTGAGGAGGAGGGAAAGGGTAAAGAGAGGAGGAAGGCACTCCTGGAGAAAGAGGAACGTAAATGGAAGGAGATAGAAGCATCTCTTATATCCAATATTCCGAATGTTGGAAGTAGGGAAGCTGCAGCCATGGCGGCTGCTGTGCGTGCTGTTGGTGGTGATTCTGTTTTGGATGACTCTTTTGCTCGAGAGAGGGTTTCAAGCATTGCTCGTCGTATTCGTGGGGCTCAGTTGGCTCGTCGGGCAGTCCAGGTTCATTTCTTATTATAGATATTTGTTTGTTTCATTGGAATTGGAAACTTATGCTGGAAAGCGTTAATCAGGGTAATATAATTTCTTTTGCTCTCCAGGATTTACTCCTAGTGAGTTAACAAAACCTTCATGAATATGATGTTGAACTCTTGCACTACTCACTTTACAGAATGTCTTTTTTGGTCAAATGACTTACTTCTTTGTATTTGCTTCTTTCTGTGTGTTGCATGCATGGCAGCAATCTGTTAAAATGATATTTATATATATATATATATATAGTATATTTATTTATGAAATAACATAATCAAGAAGTACTTTAATATAAACGGTTTGTAACTATTATACTGGAAATACTGATGTTTTTTGTCGGAAACACTTGCCTCAATCTAAAACTCTTCATTTTGTGGATGCGAGAATGTAGTACGTATTTCATCTGTTAGGAGTTGAATGAGATGTGTCTTCATTCCGTAGCTTGTGATCTTTGTCTGAAACATTTCATTTCGGTGGCCAAATCGAAGCAACTTCTTGACTTATTTTTTGGTTTCAAATTTTGGGGTTTTCAGCTATTTTGGTCCGTTCTGGCCTTTCCGACTGAAACACACAAGATTTTCCAATTTTAAATCTTCATTATAAAACTCAATCATCAGTCACTTCCCTTAAATGTTTTGACAAACAATTAGGGCAAACTTGGGCTCCTCATTTCAGTGCCTATAACCTAAAGTACCCCCTATTTTGGCTCATATAAACCAAAATACCTTTAAAGAAACCTATTCGTAAGTAAGTACTTTAAATGTCAATGAATCTGTATCATGGTATAGATAATATTTTTAGGGAAGGTATTCACTGGGAAGCCAAATACTATTCAACCCCACCCTCCCCCCCACTCCCCCAAAAAAAAAAAAAAATTTTTTTTTTGGGTACCAAACCAAAACGGTCATTCAAAATGAAAATTTACAAAATGTTATGGATTCCTTTTAAACTTTTAACCTCTGTATTAAGTGAGGAATGGCAGTGGAAGATTTATTTTGAGTCCCTTTTAAGAGGGCGAGGCCTCGGCGGAATAGTAATGTTGCTTCATTGTGACCTAGTGGTCATGGGTTTGAGTCGGGAAGCAACCTCTCGGCGAAGTGGGGTTAAGGTTGCGGTCATTATGATCCCTCCCCAGACCCTGCAGTGGGCGGGACCCTCGTGCATTGGGTACACCCTTTTTTTTTTTTTTAAATCCAGATAATGTATTGGGCTGGAGAGGAGATTCAAGAAGGATGCAATGGATGGGATAAAGCTTCTGAATTAGATCGTTTCTTGATGGGTTTGTTTCATAATGTTAGGACAATAAAGACTTCCACTCTACTCTTATCCTGAGTTTCCACTTTTGCATTTCGCGCACATGCATGCACGAAACAAAGGAATGTGGAATTGCACTGTGGTTAGCCTAAGCCAGCCAGATGAACTATATCTGGGCCTCACTGAATTTACATTATATATTATATATTAATGAGTGGTATGTGTTATATCATAGTGAATAGTTTAGAAATTATATATAGGTAATTAACCAAAAATTTTATATTATTATCTCGTACTTATTTATCTCCACAGTAAACTGATAATAAAAAGTCACTTAATTGGGGATTTGAAGTTTGGGCTTAGTTAGCTGGGACCTAGAGGGTAAGTCTGATTTGTGCCAAGTACTGGGCCTCAACCCAAAAGATAAGTCTTAAAACTTTCACATGTCACATCCTGGTCAGATTTGCGGCCTTACCAGTGGCATACAAATTGCCGCCATCCAAATTTTATCAGATTCTCACCCCGCCTTAGAGGGTTAGTGGCCAAATTTTGGGACCTGATATGAGAAGCCACCATTGGCCACATGATAATTGGCTGCTGCTTAGGGTTCAATATCTCTACAGCTAATGATGCAGTTGCAGTAGACATTAATCGCGTGTGAAAGCCTATGCACAAGCTTGGGAGGCTCAAAAGGTGCCTATGGCAGTCCAATGGGCTAAAATTGACCTTTGGGTAGTAAATTTTAGGTTGGGACTTTTATTGTTTTGGTGGTTTCATTGTAATGGCCTAATTTAGCTCATTAAGTGGGGATAAAATTAATACATGGCTTTAGTAGTAAGTTAAGTGTTTGAGTTGGATTAGAAAACTAGGAATTCTAGAATGTATTTATATTATTACTACAGCCCACATAAATTAAGGATGATTTGAAAAAAGAACGAGTTCTTTTTGTGAGTTCTGGTGCTGTTGAGCAATGGATGCGGGATTGGTATTCTAAACCTGATTTCTTCTTGTCTTTTTTTTCCCCCCCACACCTTTTCTCTTTTTCCTCCCAAGTTGATCCATCTCATATCTATCTGATCCCTTCCCTTAACAACGCAGTTGTTTCCTTTATCTCAAATTTTGATAACTGCTTGCATCTGAGAAACATAATCTAGATTTTCAGATTGCATTAGTTGATATTTGATTACGCCATTACGATGGACTAGTGCTCTTAGTGGAACTGAATGGTGGTCACTTGGTCTAAAGTTTGCATGCTAGTTATGGTTGAGAAGTTCTGATTTCTAACATGATGTTCGTCTTGACTTTAAAAGACTTCTGCTTTGCTTCATACTGTTAGGGGATCTAAACCATGGTATGCCGGGGGGGTTTGTTTCAGATCAGTGGTTGGCTATGCAGACATGGATTGGATGATCTGTACGGATATCTGCCAGTCTTCCCAGATATTGTCTGGATCAGTGACCATTGATCTGATATGCTTGTTCTGGTACTGGTTTTTAAAGCCTTGATACTGTCTATTTGATTTATGATTGGGTTAATGGTCCATTTTATCAAATGTGAACACATTCTGTTTGAGGGTCGAACTAGGGGTGATGTGATTTCGAAATGTTCTGCATAAACAAGAATTGACCTTCAGTCTATGGTTTGGACCTGTGGTTTTTCATTCAACTTCATTTTATTCACTATGATTTTTCCTAGTAGCAATGTTTTTTCATTCATCTTCATTTTATTCACTATTATTTTGAGCTAGTTAAAATGGTCACCACCTAACAAGCTAAATATCTAAACATAATCACCTTTTCTCTTTAATTAAATTTCCGTTAGCTTCACAGGTTGCTTCTAACAACATATTTCTCTTAATCCAAGGGGAGCTTATCTCCTTTTTTTTTTGGTTAAATGTCAGTTATATTCCCATAATTCTTTACCATCTTCAATCCAAATCCACTTCATCAAATGAAAAACGAAGTACAGTATAAGGTTTCTTGTAATTGACTGTTTACGTTGGAGAAATTTATATTAATTGGACCAAACCTCCCTTCTAGTTGCGAAATTTCTGATGAACAAGTGGATATGACCCCATGAATATAGAAGCATGAAAGAGGAAGATGCCATGATGATTGGAAAGATAGATGAGGAAAAGAAGGGCATGGGCATTCAGATGAAGCTCACCAATACTGATTATTTTTTGCTCATTTTTTACTTTGCTTCTTGTTTTTTGATGTTTTATCATTTGAAGTTCTTAATATTGCAAATAATTTATTTTGTCAAAGTAAGGTTTTGTTTTATGCTATTGAGCTGCATAGTTTTATATGTCATTATATGAAACTCAATGAGATTTACATTTTTGGCCAGACGGGTATTCCTGGTGCTGTGTGTGTTCTTGATGATGAACCACAAGTTGGTGGCAGACACTATGGCCAGATTGACCCAAGCATTTGTCAATCTCAAAAAGTTACTTTCTCAATTGCAGTAATGATCCAGCCAGAATCTGGGCCAGTTTGTCTTCTGGGTACGGAATTCCAGCGAAAAATTTGCTGGGAAATCCTGGTGGCTGGTTCAGAACAAGGCATTGAGGCTGGACAAGTTGGGCTCAGGCTAGTTACCAAAGGAGATAATCAAACTACCGTTACCAAGGAGTGGAACATTGGTGGTACAAGTATTGCTGATGGAAGGTCTGTAGTGACTCTATCCTACAAATTAGCATCTTCTGTATAATTCATCTGGCTTTCATTGCTGCTCTTTTGAGTTTTTCATTGCTTCGATCATATTGCTCTTAGGTCTACCCTGTTGACATAGTTTCCTGTTGGATGGTGGGATTCCTATCTAACTAGGTCTGCTCTAACTGCTATGCAGGTGGCATATTGTGACAGTAACTATTGATGCTGATGTAGGTGAGGCCACTTGCTATCTAGATGGGGGTTTCGATGGATTCCAGAGTGGCTTACCATTGCATATGGACACTGGCATTTGGGATCAGGGAACAGAAGTTTGGATTGGCACTAGACCACCAACAGATTTGGATGCATTTGGGAGGTCTGACAGTGAAGGAGCTGATTCTAAGATGCATATTATGGATGCTTTCTTATGGGGAAGGTGTTTGACTGAAGATGAAATCGCGGCTGTCCACTCTGCTACAAGCTCATTTGATTACGACATGATTGATTTTCAGGAAGATGGTTGGCAATGGGCTGATTCACCTTCCAGAGTATGCATCTATGTTTGCTATTTCAAATCCTAGTCTTTTAATCTTGTGATTGGTGTTTCTTGAAGTAATTTTTGGTTTGTTGGTTTTTAAGGTGCCCAAAAAGCATTTGTTTTCTCTCTTGCTAAAATTTGTTGACTAGTTGATGTTTCCTATTCTTTTCTTTCAGGTTGATGGGTGGGACAGCGACCCTGCAGATGTTGATCTGAATGATAGGGAAGATGTAGATTGGGATGGTCAGTATTCAAGTGGTAGGAAAAGAAGATCAGAACGTGAAGGAGTGGCAATTGATATGGATTCTTTTGCCAGAAAATTAAGGAAACCTAGGATGGAAACACAGGAGGAAATTAATCAACAGATGCGGTCAGTTGAAATGGCCATCAAGGAAGCTCTCTCTGCAAGAGGTGAAAATCATTTCACTGACCAAGAGTTTCCTCCTAGTGATCAATCTTTATTTGTGGACCCAGGAAATCCTCCTTTAAAGTTGCAGGTTAGTTTCTCTGATTTGTTTATTGCTTTTGAGTAAGTCTTTTGTTCATCTTGTTGTCCTGAACCTTGTGTTGGTGTTCCATGCCAGGTTGTTTCTGGGTGGTTGAGGCCCACTGAGATAGTTAAAATAAACCATATGGACTCTTGCCCATGCTTATTTTCTGGGGTGGCGAAGTCATCTGATGTTTGTCAGGTATGCCTAGAGCTTGTTATAATGGCACTGAAACCTGTTCCTGTAGTCATCTGTGCTTTATTAGTCCATTTTAACATTAATTGATGACCACACAATACCTTCTCTGCTCCTTTTGAGTGGCACAATATTTAACTTGTACAGGGCCGACTGGGTGACTGCTGGTTCCTGAGTGCAGTTGCTGTTTTAACTGAGGTTTCACAAATATCAGAAGTAATTATTACGCCAGAGTTTAATGAAGAAGGAATTTATACTGTTCGTTTTTGTATTCAGGTAATATGTCTAGTATTCTGAGAATGTGACTCTATTCTCTTTGAATTGCTGGTTTCTTTTGTTTGGCTTGCTTTCCTGAATGGAGGATGTAGTTGTGTGTGGGTACTTTGTTTGGTGGAGAAAGTTTGTTGTGTTCTGTGTCTTGATACTTTCATTTAAAAGAAGGGAAACTAGAGCTGGGGCTAGGAATCGGGATTGTAGAATTGGCAAGCAAGTGAAGAGAGAGAGAAAATGTGTTCCAAAATGAAGCACCAGTTTCATTGCAATTTTAGTTTTTAATATTTTGGAAATTTGGGCCGTCATGGTTATTTCAGTGTGTTTCAACTGCTGAATGAATTTATGCCAGGAAGCAATGCATGTGCATTACATGGTCAAAGCTTTTGCCTTGGAATCCTGCTATTGTCCCCCCCCCCCCCAAAAAAAAAAAAAAAATAATAATAAACAAAAAAGAATTGAAAAGGGGGACAATCCTGTTACTGATGAGCTTCAGTGAGGTATGGATGATATTATGGAAATATTGGTTGACCATAGAGGGGCTTGGTATTACTGGAGGGAAAGGTGGAGATGCCATTTACAACCAGGGTTAGAAGTTAGAGCTACAGAGGAGTCTTTGAATGGGTTCTCTCATTTAGGCTTAGCAACCCACATGAAGGTGGTTGAAGGAACTTCGTGGTTAGTGTTGGATACTTAGTCAGGCTTAAGGTTTTGGTATGATTAGGGGGGATTTGGCATCTATTCTATGTTGGTCAGGTTTGGAATGTTGGTACAAGTAGGGCTGTCAGTGAAGGGCATAGAATTGCAAGAAATGAAAGAGGACGAACCATTTCCTAGAGAACACGGTGTTGAGTAGTAGTGTTGGCATATGATCTTCTTACTCAGAGCAAAACTACATGTTGGTAGAGCATATATTCGGGGGAGCAATCTGCTATTTATTGCGTGTAATGGGTAATTTACATGGCATTTTGATCTCAATTATTTATGGTAGAAGCCTTTAAAATCATTGGTGATGCATTATGTAATGATACTGTTTGACTACTAGTTGCCTAGTTGGCGGCCTGCTTTGTTCTGAACCCTTTAAAAATAGGAATAAATCAGTTAAAGTATCATCCTTAATGGAGGAGTGCATTTGTCTTAAGATCTGCGCGAAGTGTTCAGTCTGGTTGGAGTAGAAATGAAATTGACCAAATACATATCCATTGGGGAAAAAAAGATGTTGAATATGTCTCTGGTGTAGGTTTACTCAAATTTGACCTCCTCTAGGGGCATGTATGAAAAGTGAATTTCTTGAAGCATAGTGCAGTAGTTGCAGCAATAGCTACATGGTCATCTAGGTAGTGATGTCATACTAAAAGTCAAAAAGAAAGTTGACAAGGTTGCTGAGGATTCACCAAATCATTTTATGGCTTTGCAATGCAGGGAGGATAATATTATATTCTAAGCGGATGTACTAACACCAACGGTGATGGGTGCTTTTGTATGGAAACTTGGAAAGGCATTTACTTTTGAAACATTTTTTGTAATGAGTTATATTCTTAGGTTCAGTTCAAGGTCGGGGTGATTTTCTGCCCCCATCTTTTTTATTACTCCTTATATGGCATTGGTAATTATATTGGGATGAACGATAAAAGCTCAGATATGTTTCTAAAAGAAAATATGACAGTCTGCAGATAGGGTTGGACCAGTTGGTTGCCCCTCCTCCCTCCTTACCTTCTGTATTTCACTATTTCTCTCTATGTTGATGTGGATGAATGAAAAGTAAGAAAAATCATTTCTTATTCTCTTTTCTGTTCTTCTGAATGTTTCGTTTCATTTTTATGTTGCATTACTTGTAATTGGATTCATTCATTGTTTGAAAAAGAGAATCATTTTGGACTATCAATAGGAGTTGGAAATAATCTCACCCCTCTTTATGATGAACTGAATCCAACTGAATTCATTAAAATTTTGTTTATGAAGAATACTACTTTTTAAGCTAATTAGGTTATGCTCCAAATATGACGCAAAGCCACGATGAAATGATTTTAGACCATGTAGTTTCCAGACATACCCTCAATAATCTGCCATATCAATGGGCCACCTTAGGATAAGGGAGAACAGAATGTTAGTTGATGAGACCTATGGGTGATGTCTTGAATCTCCATGGTGGGACAAAACTGAAGACCAGGAGCTCATTGCACCGGATTCCCAAGTAATAGCATTGATTGGGATGCCCTCCTTGGTATTTTTCTCAAGATTTAATCTTTCTTCTATACTTATCTCTAGCAAGACAAGTTAACTCCTTAAAAGGGTGAAAAGGGTCGCATTCTTTGGAATTTGGCTCTGTATGATGTCATTTGTTTCTTATGGAGGCAAAGAAACAGGAGGGTGCTCAAAAACTACTCAGGATCCTTCCACTGAGTTTGTGCTGATGTGAGTAAATGGGTCAGGAGGTAAAGCCTTGTTTCGGTTTAACTTGAATACCTTAAAATACTTCAGTCCTGCTTCTCTTTCATATGGGAAAGCTCATCAAAACCAAAAGTGCCTGGGTCACCTACTAGCTCCCATCAAGATACATATGTCTACACCATTTGATACTGATGAGCATGAATTTGTGCTTGTACACTATTCTTTTAGCAATCATTTTGGTTTTATTTTTACAGTTTTACAGCTTGTGGACTTGCTTAATAATCCTGTCTGGGTGGCTTGTCTGTGATCCATATGTAGGGTGAATGGGTCCCTGTTGTTGTTGATGACTGGATTCCATGCGAGTCACCTGGAAAACCAGCATTTGCAACTAGTAGGAAGGGGAATGAACTCTGGGTTTCTATTTTGGAGAAGGCATATGCCAAGCTGCATGGCTCTTATGAGGCACTAGAAGGTGGACTTGTACAAGATGCTCTTGTGGACCTCACTGGAGGGGCTGGTGAGGAGATAGACATGAGGAGTGCACAAGCCCAGATTGATCTTGCAAGTGGAAGACTCTGGTCTCAGTTATTGCGCTTCAAACAGGAGGGTTTCCTACTTGGTGCTGGCAGCCCATCTGGTTCGGATGTGCACATTTCTTCGAGTGGCATTGTCCAGGGGCATGCTTACTCTTTATTACAGGTAAAATAAATTGGTAGCTCTTAGTTGGCTCTACTGCCTTTATGCGGTATAGATTTTAGTGGGAATTACCAATCATCTTTACTTATTTATCTTCCAGGTGAAAGAGGTAGATGGCCACAAACTTGTTCAGATCCGGAATCCATGGGCAAATGAAGTTGAGTGGAATGGCCCTTGGTCTGATTCATCACCTGAATGGACTGATAGGTTGAAGTACAAGCTGAAGCATGTTCCTCAGGTACTTATTATTGCCTGATTTTGCCTTATATTTTCCTTTATGGGATATTAAGTCCATGTTATACGTTCTCGCCCAAATATTTCACCACCCCGACTCTCTCCCCAGCTCCTGCAGCCATCTCCCTCCCCATCCCCCGACTCCTCCGCAGTGTCCTCTCTCCTCATCCCCCCCCCCCCCAAGCCTCATTCCCTTGCTCCCTCACGCCCCACTGTTGCAAGTGCAGTGACCCTCTCTCCCAACTCCGTAACCCCCATGAAAAAAAAAACGCTAGGATTGTAGACCACCTACCCATCCCCAAGGACTCCTTAGGCTAGCCCTATCAAGGCTCCCTGTCCTAGGCGGTAGTTTGGGTGTTCGGACACATCACGCAAGCCGCTATAGACTTAGTTTGGTAGAACCAAATTCTGGTAACCAATTGTTTATTTATATTTATATTTATTTATTCTTTTGTTGCCATTATATAGGAACACCCCCCCCCTTTTAATGTACCATTGTTAGTATCAGTTGTTATTTGAGTTTTTTATTATATGTGGAAGTCTTGGGATAGCAATTCCTTTGTACTACACTACCTTTCATGTGATTTATGTATCCTATAAGTTTTCATGATCTGTGAGACCTCTCTTTTTTTCTTGGTGACTATGCATCATGTTATGTGCTCTATTCCAAAATGTGAGATTGCCCGTTTAATGCATTAGATGCCTTTTCCCTTATATTGATGAGATTCTGTTAAATGCATTAGGTGCCCTTTCATTATTATCTTATCGTTTGTACTTGTATTATTTCATATTGGTGCATTAGGTAGGCATCCGACACCTTAACATATTCAGCCAATCACCTTTTGCATGGATCTTATTGTTTTTTGTGTACCTTTTTTCTTTGTATAATGCCCTATCGTCCTTTTATTAGGGCCTTCTCTATAAGTGATGCTTAGTGTCAATGCCCGGATGCAGTGATAAGTAGGCAAGAGAAAGTGCAAGTAAAGAATCTAGTCCAAAAGCGTAGGATTAGACTAACATCTTGGACATTGGATCCTTAACGAGTAAGAGTTTTGAGTTGATAGATGTTATGAGGAGAAGAATGATTAATATTGCATGTATTCAAGAGACTAGATGGAAGGGTAACAGAAAAAAAAGGTGTTGGATGGCTTCAAACTTTGGGATTTGAGGGATCAAAGTAATAGAAGTGGGATGGGCATAGTAGTGGACAAAGTTCTAAAGAATGATGTGGTGGATGTTAAAAGATTTGGAGATGGGATTGTATCCATCAACCTTGTGTTGGAGAAAGAGGTTGTCAATATAATTAGCGCTTATGCTCCCTAGGTAGGATTGGATGAAAGTAGTTATATAATTTTGAAAACACATGGATGGTTTAGTGCAAGGTTTTGTTCAAAGTGAGTCGATTATTATAGGAGACGACGTGCATGGACATATTGGGAGTGATCGTAGAGGTTATGAAGATGTGCATGGAGGCTAAGGAGTTGGGGAGAAGAATGAAGGGGGGGGGTCTCAGTTTTAGACTTTGCGGTAACTTATGATTTATCCATTGTGAAACCTTTCTTTGAAAAGAGAGAGGAGCACTTAGTTACCTACAAAAGTAGGCGTCATACCAACCAAGTAGATTTCATCCTAACTAGAATGTTCAACTTGTTGTGCAAGGATTGTAAGGTTATACCTGAGGAGTGCCTAACCACTCAACATAGACTGGTGGTCCTGGATATGTCTTAGTACGCAGTAGAGGTGTCAATTGGACGGTTCGGTTTGGTTTCGGTTGGGTTGTATCGGCTTCGGTCTAGGAATGAGGGAGACCAAAACCAATCCATTAAGGAACTTCGGTTTTCGATTGGTTTCGGTTTCGGTTTCAGTTTATTTCGGTTTTTCAATATTGGTTTAATATCAGTTTAGATCGGTTTATTATTGGGCTTGAACCATAATGAATCTTACATTCATAACTTATAGTGACAAGATTTGACGGGAAAAAAAAAAACTTTAAATTTATAATTAAATCATGGTTTATCATTGTAAGGGAAATATAACTAATATTGAAACCAATGGATAGCAAATTACTAAGAAAACTAATATTGAAATCACAAAATGAACCCTATTATCCAATCGTTCATTTAACTCTCCAACTAGTTTTCTATGATGAACAAAGAAATCAATGGAATCATTATTATAATTTACAAATCTATTTCTCTATTCATAACATAATATTCAATGATTTGTAACAATTCCCCCTACAATAAAAATTTTTCTCACTCATATTGTAAATAATAGATGGTCAATTCATTAATTTATAATCTCATAATCATTTATTTTTTTATCGGTTTCATTCAGTTTGGTTATTGGTCGGTTTGGTTTGGATCGGTTTTCAGCCGGTCCCAAATACCTTAGTCCAAAACCAACCCAATAAGGATCGGTTTGGTTCAGTTCGGTTCGGGTTTTATCAGTTCGGGTAGGTTTTGACACCCCTAGTATGCAGTAACATAAGATAAGAAACCTATTTGCCCTAAGATAAGGTGGTGGAGCTTATAGGGAGATTTTATTGATACTTTTACTTATAAAGTAGTCAAACAAGGAAAGTGGGACTTTGTGGGAAATACCAATACAATGTGGGACGGGATGACAACTTGTATCAGAAAGGTTGTCGGAGAAGTTCTAGGGGAAGCAAAAGGTATTCGCCAAGCCCCTAGGGAGATTTGGTGGTGGGATGATGAGGTTCAGGCAACCATCAAGACAAAAAAAAAGCTAGTTTTAAGACATGATAAATGACTAAAGAGGTAGAAGATAGAGAGGTATAATGTTGCCAAATGAAACTAAGAATGTGGGGATAGCAAGTGCGAAGAAATACGAAGACCTTTATAATAAGCTGAACACAAAGAAAGGGGAAAAATCTGTCTATAAAATAGCTAAAATGAGAGAAAGGAAGATTAGAGATTTCGACCATGTGAACATGTATTTAAAGTGAGGATGGTAGAGTACTAGTAAAAGATGAGGACATCATGAAGAGAAGGGAGAAGCATTTTTACGATCTACCAAATGGAGACATTTCAAGCAACAATGGCTAGGAAGATTGCATCACTCTTCAACACACCACATGCCATCAATATATACGAAATGTTAGAGTGGCTGAAGTTAATGAACCCTTAAGAAGGATGAAGGTAGGAAAGACATTTGGCCTTGATGAGGTCTTAATAGAAGTGTGGAAGAGCTTAAGAGTATGTGGATCCTGGTTAACCAATATTTTTAACAAGATTATGAGCACAAGGAGAATGCCAAACGATTAGAGGAGTACTGTAGTCCCGATCTACAAAAATAAAAGTGATATTTAGAGTTGCAATAACTATAGAGGTATAAAACTAATGAGTTATACTATAAAATTGTGTGAGAAGGTTATTGAAGCCCACCTGATAAGAGAAACTACTATCCCGGAGAACCAATTTGGTTTTATGCTAGGTAGATCGATGACCAAAGCTATTTACTTGGGAGGTTTATGACAAAGTTCTTAGAGAATTAATTTAGCATGTACTAGAGAAGAGAAGGTTGTCGAGTATATATGTGGATATAATTAAAGATATGTATGAGGGTGTGATGGCTAGTGTGAGAATCGTGGGAGGTCAAGGCTGTGAATTCCTAATTACAGTTGGGCTACATCAAGGATCAACTTTAATCCCATATTTGTTTGCGCTTGTCATGGATGATTTGGACCAGGAATATTCAAGACGAAGTTCTATGGTGTTATGTTCTTGGCTGATGATTTAGTCTTTGGTGGATGAGACAAAAATATGGATTAATGCAAAGTTGGAGTTTAGAGATCAACTTTGGAATCAAGAGGTTTTAAGATAAGTAGAGCAAAGACGGAGTATATGATGTGTAACTTTAGCCACACTATGATAGCTAATGTAATGTTGAAAATTGAGAGGTACTACGAAGTGATTATTTTAGATATCTGGGGCCAACCATAAATAAAGAAGGTGACATAGAGGAGTCGAGGACGATGTTTCACGGAGAGCTAAAGTGGGATGGATGAAGTGGAGATGTGCGTTTGGAGTTTTGTGTGACCGACTTATTCTTTTAAATCTTAAAGAAAAATTCTATAGGACAACCGTACGGACTAGGTATGATGTATGGGGCGGAATGTTGGGCAGTTAAGAAGTGTTATATAGATAAGCTATGTGTAGCAGAGATGTGATTATTGAGATGGATGTACGGTAAAACTATGAAGGATAAAGTAAAGAATGACCTTATTGGAGCTGATCCGGGAGTTATTACGATTCATGATAAGCTCTGAGAAAGTCGCTTGAGGTGGCGGGGCCATGCTCAACGGAGGCCTTGGGATTCTCCAGTAAAGAGTGATCTGATTCAGATTGAATAAACTAAAAGGGCTAGGGCAGGCCTAAAATGACCATAGGAGTAATGTGGGAAGACATGCATAGTTTAGGTCTTGTCCCCAGTATGACCCTGAATAGAGCTAATTGGAGGGCAAGGATTCATGTGGCCGACCCCATTTGGTTGGGATAAGGTTGTTGTTGTCGTTTGTTATTGTTTTCAATAATTTGATGCAAGCAAATTTGGACCAGCGCTACTTGTTTTGACTGAAATTATTTAACATCTGATGACGATTTTATTACATCATTTATGACTACATATGTTGCAATCTATGTTCTTTCATTGTATTTGTACAAGATTGTGTCATTTTTGTTTCGGTTATATAGGATCCATGTAGCTAACCCCATTTAGTCGGAAAAGGCCTTTGTTTAAGTTGAGTTGTATGCCATTTTCCTTTCACTTTTTTTCCCTGACAATTGCCTGTTTCTGTTATTGGGCAGTCAAAAGATGGCATATTCTGGATGTCATGGCAAGATTTTCAGATTCACTTTCGATCAATATATGTTTGCCGTGTTTATCCCCCAGAGATGCGTTATTCTGTCCATGGGCAGTGGCGTGGTTACAGTGCTGGCGGTTGCCAAGATTATGACACATGGCATCAGAACCCACAATTTAGACTGAGGGCTTCTGGGCCAGAGGCATCGTTTCCGATACATGTGTTTATTACCTTAACTCAGGTATACTTACTAGTTTTGCTTTATGCATGTTGTAGTCTGTCTGTATGTATCCCTGTTGACCAAAGACAGCGAATGAACTTTGCTTCCATTTTTTATGGGCAGGGTGTTAGCTTTTCAAGAAAGACAGCTGGATTCAGAAATTACCAATCCAGTCATGATTCAATGATGTTCTACATTGGAATGAGGATACTGAAGACACGTGGTCGCCGTGCTGCATACAACATTTACTTGCATGAATCAGTTGGTGGGACAGACTACGTCAATTCTCGTGAGATTTCATGTGAAATGGTTCTAGATCCTGATCCCAAAGGTTACACAATAGTGCCCACAACTATCCACCCTGGGGAGGAAGCACCATTTGTCCTTTCAGTTTTCACTAAAGCAGCTATAACCTTGGAAGCAATATAGTAACTGATGGAGGCCTACTAGATGGCTGATTTTTCTGTGCTACAGTGGTGCATTTCTGCTGCTTCGGTTGCTTGTATTGTCATCGGACCATGCACACGAGTGAGCAGGCTTTGATTAAATGACAAATGGATATAATACCAGGACTTGGTAAGTTTTGATCTGGAATCTTCTTTACTTATGCTTGGTTATCAACCCTGTTTATATAAATGTTTAGACTTTCTCCTGATTTTTAGTATGACTGCCAAATGCTGATGCTGTAAAGGTGCGGAAGGATTTCATGCATCTTCATTTCCTTTTCTCCTTTAAAATTTTGGTTGGATTTATAGATGAGATAAACAATTGTTGAGTCCTGTGTGCGAAAGAAATGGTTAGCTACTCTGTAAAACTGTGAGCATCACCAAATTCCTTTATGCTCACAGAAGGATGAAAAACTTTGCTCTACTATTGGCATAGTTGTCAGGGCGACTGTCGCCTTATTGCATTGCATGTCGCCTTATATTTTTGGACTTATTTATGTATATTTGTTATTTAATTTACTTAAGTTATTATTCATAAATAAGCAAATGCTCTCATTTTTTAATCCAATAAAAATAGTTTAAAAATCAAATTCCAAAACAATAAAAAGTCAATTCCCCAGTCCAAGAACAAAAACTGGATTTTTGGTTGTAGGGGCGATTTTTAACTTTCAAATGCTATGGTTTTTTTCAATTATGAAAATTTTATAAATCTTATCACGGTAAAACATGATTAAAATCAAAAGTCCTGTAAAATAATCTTTTTTTTTATGTCTTTTAAATTATTTTCATTCAAGCGATTTTAACAGCATTCGTATATTTTAAAATAAGTTTGACCCGGAACATAACTTTATCATTACAATTCCAATGTAAGTAATCATAAACTCTTCTTGGAAAGATGGTTTTTTGCTATACCCAATACAAAAGAGTCTCATGTAAAAAATAAAATCATTTGACCAGTAAAACTTATTATAGATTGAGAGCATTTCTCTAAATGTTATGATGCAGATACGGCTGCCCTTTCTTGGTTGGACCAGCATTACCGGCTTTGGAAGCCAAGAGCCAAGAAGAACCGGTCCAGCCTAGGGTTTTGGTCCAACAAGGGTTGGAAATAAAATTAGTAGTTTACTTAGTATTTTATTTCATGCTTTTATTTTTCAGATTTGAACGTAGGAGTAGGATTTACTTCTTTGCTTTGGTTTCCTTTTTATAGTTGTTTCCTAGTTTAGGCTAGTTTCCATTTCAATTAAGTTTCTAATTTCATGTTCCTATTTTCTTATATATTGGTTGTAATCGATTGAAGATTTAGAGAGTGATTTTGATTATTGAATGAATGTGTTGAGTGTGATTCTCCTTTTTTCCCCTCTCTACTCTGATCTCCCCTTTCTTCCCTAAGGTTCTCCATCAACGTGGTATTAGAGCTGAAGGATCCTATTCTTTCCCCATCTTTCTTCTTCCCTTCCCATTCTCTATGTCGGATTCCACCGATACTGAGAACAAAAAA